>NC_050577.1:162410413-162710413 GCF_011100635.1 Trichosurus vulpecula | reverse complement strand
GATGTCCATTATCACCCCTATTATTCAATTTAGTTCTAGAAATATTAGCTGTAGCAATAAGAGAAGAAAAAGAAATTGAAGGAATTAGAATAGGAAAAGAAGAAACTAAATTATCACTTTTTGCAGATGATATGATGATTTATCTAGAGAATCCTGGAGAATCAAGTAAAAAACTACTTGAAATAATAAACAACTTTAGCAAAGTTGCAGGATATAAAATAAACCCACATAAATCCTCAGCATTCCTATACATTACTGACAAAGCCCAACAGCAAGAGATAGAAAGAGAAATTCCATTCAAAGTTACTGAAGGCACTATAAAATATTTGGGAGTCTATTTGCCAAGACAAACCCAGGGTCTATATGAACATAACTATGAAACACTTTTCACGCGAATAAAATCAGATCTAAATAAATGGAGAAATATCAGTTGCTCATGGTTAGGCCTAGCTAATATAATAAAAATGACAATTCTACCTAAATTAATCTATCTATTCAGTGCCATACCAATCGAACTACCAAAAATTTTTTTTACTGAGCTGGACAAAATAATAACAAAATTCATTTGGAAAAACAAGAGGTCTAGAGTATCTCGGATATTAATGAAAAGACATGCTAGGGATGGTGGTTTAGCCACACCAGATATTAAAATGTACTACACAGCAGCAGTCATCAAAACTGCCTGGTACTGGTTAAGAAACAGGGATGTGGATCAGTGGAATAGGATAGGTCAAGTAGGTGAAATCAACAAGTTTAGCAATCTACTCTTTGATAAACCCAAAGAAGCCAGTTTCTGGGCTAATAATTCACTATTTCACAAAAACTGTTGGGAAAATTGGAAAATGGTAGGGCAAAAACTGGGCATAGACCAATATCTTACACCATATACCAAAATAAAGTCAAAATGGGTTCATGATTTAGGAGTAAAAGTTGATACTCTAAGTAATTTGGGAAAGCAAGGAATAGTTTACTTATCAGATTTGTGGAAAAGTAAAGAATTCATGACCCAACAAAAGATAGAGAGCATTACAAAATGCAAAATGGATAATTTTGATTATGTCAAATTGAAATGTTTTTGTACAAAAAAAGCCAATGCAACAAGAATTAGGAGGGAAGCAGAAAATTGGGAGAAAATCTTTGCAACTAGTATCTCTGATAAAGGCCTCATTTCTAAAATATACAGGGAGCTAAGCCAAATATATGGGAATACAATCCATTCCCCAATTGAGAAATGGTCAAAGGATACGAACAGTCAGTTTTCAGAGGAAGAAATTAAAGCTATCTACAGACATATGGAAAAATGCTCTGGATTGCTGCTGATTAGAGAAATGCAAATCAAACAACTCTTAGATACCACATCTCTCCTGTCAGATTGGCTAAAATAACAAATCAGGAGAATGATAAATGCTGGAAAGGATGTGGGGAAATTGGAACATTGTTGCATTGCTGGTGGAGTTGTGAGCTGATCCAGCCATTTTGGAGGGCGGTGTGGAACTATGCCCAAAGGGCTATAGAAATGTTCATACCCTTTGACCCAGCAATACCACTTCTAGGGTTGTATCCCAAAGAAATCACGCAAACGAGAAAATGACCCATATGTACAAGAATATTTATAGCAGCTCTCTTTGTGGTAGCCAAGAATTGGAAAGCAAAGGGATGCCCATCAATAGGGGAATGGCTGAACCAGCTGTGGTATATGAAGGTGATGGAATACTATTGTGCCATAAGAAATGGGGATGATGCAGACTTCATAACAACCTGGAAAAACCTACACGACATAATGCTGAGTGAGCGGAGCAGAGCCAGGAGAACGTTGTGCACAGCCACAGATATGTGGATTCCGTGAGGACCAACCCTGACATAGTGCACTTTTCTCAGCAACCTAAGGGGCAAGGACAACTCCAGGGGACTCACGATGGAGAATGCTATCTTCATTCAGAGAAAGAACTGCGAAGTTTGAATACAGACTGAGGCACACTACATGCTCGCCTTTTCTGCTTCTCTTTTGTTTTTGTTTTTGGGTTGTTTTTTTTTTGGTTCTGTTTCTTCTTTCTCATGATTCATTCCATTGGTCAAAATTCTTCTCCACGACTTGACTAGTGCATAAATTAATTCAATGCGAAGTTATACATGACAGTTATATGAGACTTCATGCCGTCTTGGGGAGGGAGGGGAGAGGGAGGGGAGAAAACCTGGAACTCAAAACTATGTAGAACCGTGTGTGGTAAACTAAAAATAAATAAAGAAATTTATAAAAAAAATTCAATAAAATTATATTCAATGAAGGGACATGGAAGCATAGATTAAAAATTAATTGGAAATTAAATAATCTAATCCCAAAAATATGAGGTCATAAAACAAATCACAGAAATAATAATAATTCCATTAAAGAAAATTACAACAATGAGACAACATTCCAAAAATTTGTGGGATGTGGACAAAGCAGTGCTTGGGGAGAAATTTACATCTTTAAATTCATACATCAAAAAAAGACATAAAGATCAGGTCAATTAATTGAGCATGTAACTAAAAACTAGAAAAATAGCAAATTAAAATTTCTTAGTGAATACCAAAATGGAAACCCTAAAAATCAAACTAGAGATGAATAAAAAATTACATCAAAAAGTATACATGAAATTATAAAAAATACACTAAAAATAGAACTTGGAGATGGTTTTATGAAAAAAATAGACAAGACACTGGTTAATTTGATTTTAGAAAAGAAAGAAAACTAAATTACTACCATCAAATATAAAGGATTGAATGCCACACAATGAAGATGAAATTAAAGCCCTTAGTAGAAGTATTTTTGGCTAATTATATACCATTAAAAGTGAAAATCTAAGTGAAATGGATGAATATTTATAGAAACAAACTGCTCAGTTTACTAAAACAGGAAATATAAAACTGAAATAACTCTATCCTAGAAAAAGACATTTAATAAGACATGAATGTGTTCTCTAAGAAAAAAATCACAGGAGGAAATGGATTTAGATGTGCATTCCACCAAATGACTAAGGGACAAATAATCCTAATACTATATAAACTATTTGAAAAAAAATAGATAAAAGATTCTTATCCAATTTCTTTTTTTTCTGACATGAATATGATCTTTTTACCTAAACCAGGGAGAACAAAAACAGAGAAAGAAAACTATAGACCAACTTCCTTAATTAATATCAATGTAAAAAATTTAAATAAAATACTAACAAGCAAATTACAGCAATACATCACAAAGACTATACACTAGGTGGGATTTATGCCAGGAATTCAGGACTGGTTCAATATCCGCATAAATGACCACATCAATAACAAAAAGAACAAATACTACATGATTATCTTGATAGGGACAGAAAACTCATTCCTCTTAAAAAGACTAGAAACCATAGGAATAAATGGAATTTTCTTAAAATAATAAGTAGTATTAATCTAAAACCAGCAGCAATCATTAAGTGTAGCAGGAACAAACTTGTAGCCTTCAAAATAAAATCAGTGTTCACAAGGATGTCCATTATCAAATCTACAATGTAATATTGTAGTAGTAATGTTTCCTGTAGCAATAAGACAAGAAAAAGAAATTGTAAGAATAAAACTAAGGAATGAGGAAAAACCATCAGTCTACAGATAATGTGGTGGTATACTTATTGAATTAATTTTTAAAAAAATTGTTCACAACAATTTCAGCAATGTTGCAGAGTGTAAAAACCCACACAGATCATCAGCATTTCTATATAATACCAACAAAGCCCAATTGGAAGTGATAGAAAGAGACATTCCACTTAAAGTAACTGTAAACAATATAAAACACTTGGGAGTCTAACTGCCAAGACAAGCATAGAGATTATATCAACACAATTACATAACTCTTTTCACACAAAGACAGATCTAAACAACTGGACAAATATTAATTGCTCATGGGTAGGCTGAGTTATTGTAATAAAAATATAATTCTGGATTAAATTTCCTTTTCAATGCAATTAAAATCAAACTACCAAAAAAATACCTTGATAAAGCTAGAAAAAAATGAGAAAAATCACACAGTTACAAATAACCATAGTAACCTAGTGTTTGCTTATGCCAAAGATCCAAGCTTTTGGGACAAGAACTCACCATGTGACAAAAAGTATCTGGACAAATGGAAAGCAATTTGGTAGAACTAAGCCACAAATCAACATCTTACTCCACACACTAAGATAAGGAAAAGTTGGATAAATGATTTAGACATAAAAGCTGATGTCATTATTAGTGGAGCATGAAAATAATTATTTGTCAGATGTATGGGTGAGGAAAGAGTTTATAGCCAATAAAGAAATAAAGACAATCACAAGAAGTAAAACATAATTTTGATTATGTGAAGGTAAAAAGCTTTTACACAAAAAATACTAATGCTGCCGAAATGAGAAGCCAAACTAGGGGAAAGGTTATGACACCTTTCTCTAATAAAGACTTCATTTCTCAAATATATAGGGAGTTGTGATGAATTTAAAAAAAAAAAAAAACAAGCCATTCCAGAGTTGATAGGCAGTCAAAGGATATGAACAGTCAGTTTTCAGGAGGAAAACTCAAAGACACATGGAAAAAATGCTCAAAATTACTACTGGCTAGGGAAACACAAATTAAAACAAGTCTGAGAAACCACCTCACACCTCACAGTTTGACTCACAGAAAAGAAAAATTACAAATGCTGGAGCAGATGTGGACACTAATGTACTGCTGATGAAATTGGGAACTAGTCCAACCATTCGGGAGAATAATTTGGAACCACCCTGAAATAGCTATGAAAACTATGCATACCATTTATTCCAGCAATACCACTACTAGGTCTGTATCCTGAAGAGATCAAAGAAAAGGGAAAAGGAGCTGTTTGTACAAAACTATTTATAACAGCCTGTTTGTGGTAGCAAAGAATTTGAAATTAAGAGAATGGCTACCTATTTGACAGTGGCAGAGCAACATGTGGCACATGATTAGGTTGGAATACTATTGTTCTATAAGAAATGACAAGCACAAAATTTTCATAAAAAATTGTGAAGACATATATGAACTGATACAAAGTGAAGTGAGCAGACCCTGGAGAACATTGTACACAGTAATAACAATATTATTAGGATGATTAACTGTGAGAGACTTAGCTACTCTTATCAAGACAATGATCCAAGACAATTCTAAAGTACTCATCTCTAGAAAGAAAGTTAATGAACCCTTTTTGTCTCTGTTTTCTTTTGCAACATGGCTAATATAGAAATATATTTTGAATGACTTAATGCATGTATGTATATATGTCTATATATATGTATATATGTATTCACATATACAGTTTGTGCACACATATATAGTGTGTATATATGTATGTGTGCATATATACATACGTTTATACGTATACACACGTATGCATGTGTATGTATATACATACACACATACATACATGTAATAGCAAATTTCTCACTGTTATGGTAATTAAGGTGGGACTTTTAAAAACTGTTTTCTGTTTTGGAATGCTGAGGTAATCAAGTACCTTTTGAGCCTTTCAAATATAATGGCAAGCAAAACAAACTTTTTATTGTCTTTTGTCTGAGTGCTTCTCAGCACTAAGGAATCTTTGATTGAATCAGGCATCTTTGATGACCTGTTTAAGACAAGGGAAGGCCTAAGTCTCTTGCATTTGAGTTGCATAGTTGTGACACCTTTCTAACCCTGAAGAGGTATATATAAACTCAGAGGTTAGCATTTTGCCTTTGGGGGCACACTCATTGGAAGTGTGTTGGGGACAAGACTCTGGGTAGTGGAAAGGAGCCCCCAGGCTATGGAAACCTAGATTTTAGACAGACAGCTAGAAGCCTGTCTATGGGTTTGTGTTATTTGTCCTGTTTAAACAGTGTATGCTTGTAATTTCTGTTTGTATTCTCTCTGAAGTTCAGGGTACTAGCTTTTCACCCTAAACTAAGTACATGATATATGTATGTTTGATTAAAGTAAGATTTTTATCCTTTAAAATAGCTTTCTTTTTTTTTTTTTTTGCTTTTTGGCAGGGCAATTGGGATTAAGTGACTTGCCCAAGGTCACACAGCTAGTAAATGTGTGTCAAGTGTCTGAGGCCACGTTTGAACTCAGGTCCTCCTCACTCCAGGGCCGGTGCTCTAGTCACTGAGCCACTTAGCTGCCCCTAAAATAGCTTTTCTTAGAAAAGCAGATCAAAGACCTGTTCTAGGAGCCCTTCTGCATGCTCTTGTTGTTGGTCTTTCACCCCACAGCAGCTGCTAGCAACATTGTTACACTCACCTTCTCAAGGAGGAGGAAGGTTGGGAAGAAGGGAAAGAATTCATAACCCAAAATATTAAAAAAGATTTCACACATAATTGTGAAATATTTTAAGAATAAAAAATGGAACCAGTATCTCGTAGGATTGTTTTGGGCATCAAATAATGAAGGTAAAATATTTTGTTATACTGAAAATATTATATTAATCTTCTTCATCTTCATTTTCTTTAAATAGTAGAGAAGATTCTTGTTAAATTATAGGTTATAGTGAATGATTTTAATGTAGCCTTATCATTCTGACATTCTGAAGTTCTCTAACTTTGTCTTTTTTTTGAGATTCATTATTTGTTTATTTAATATTTTTAGGTATCAGCATTAATTTTCACAAGAGTTTGAATTACAAATTTTCTCCCCATTTCTATCCTCCCCCCCACTCCAAGATGGCATATATTCTGATTGCCCTGTTCCCCAGTCAGTCCTCCCTTCTGTCACACCACTCTCCCCCATCCCCTTTTCCCTTACTTTCTTGTAGGGCAGGATAGATGTTTATGCCCCATTGCCTGTGTATCTTATTTCCTATTTGCATGCACAAATTTTTTTTGAATATCTTCTTTTAAAACTTTGAGTTCCAAATTCTCTCCCCTCTTCCCTTCCCACACACCCTCCTTAAGACGAAAAGTAATACAACATAGGCCACATGTGTATCATTATGTAAAACCCTTCCACAATACTCATGTTGTGAAAGACTAACTATATTTTGCTGCTTCCTATCCTATGCCACTTTAACCAATTTTCTGCCCTGACCCTGTACCTTTTCAAAAGTGTTTGCTTTTGATTACCTCCTCCCCCTACCTGCCCTCCCTTCTATCATACCCCCATTTTTATCTCCTTCCTCTTTCTTTCCTGTGGGATAAGATACCTGATTGAGTGTGTATGATGTTCCCTCCTCAGGTCAAATCTGATGAGAGCAAGAGTCACTCACCCCCCCCTCACCTGCCTCCTCTTCCCTTCCTGCAGAACTGCTTTTTCATGCCACTTTTATGTGAAATAATTTACCCCATTCTATCTCTCCCTTTTTCCCTCTCTCAATATATTCCTCTCTCATCCCTTAGTTTGATTTTATTTTCTTAGATATCATCCCTTAATATTCAACTCACCCTGTGCCCTCTGGGTATGTATGTATGTATGTATATACATATTTATTTATTCCCTTCAGCTACACTAATAATAAGCTGTCATGAATTATATATATCATCTTCCCATGTAGGAATATAAACAAAACAGTTCAACTTTAGTAAGTCCCTTATGATTTCTCTTTCTTGTTTACCTTTTCATGCTTCTCTTGATTCTTGTGTTTGAAAGTCAAATTTTCTATTCAGCTCTGGTTCTTTCACTGAGAAAGCTTGAAAGTCTTCTATTTTATTGACAATCCATATTTTGTCTTGGAGCATGATACTCGGTTTTGCTGGGTAGGTGAACCTTGGTTTTAATCCTAGCTCCATAGACCTCTGGAAAATCATATTCCAAGCTCTTTGATCCCTTAAGATAGAAGCGGCTAGATTTTGTGTTATTCTGATTATGTTTCCATAATACTCAAATTGTTTCTTTCTGGCTGCTTGCAGTATTTTCTCCTTGATCTGGGAGCTCTGGAATTTGGCAACAATATTCCTAGGAGTTTTCTTGCTGAGATCTTTTTCAGGAGGTGATTGGTGGATTTTTTCGATTTCTATTTTACCCTCTGGCTCTAGAATAGCAGGGCAGTTCTCCTTGATAATTTCTTAAAAGATCAAATGAAGGCTTTTTTTAACATAGCTTTTAGGTAGTCCAATAATTTTAAAATAATCTCTCCTGGATCTATTTTACAGGTCAGTGGTTTTTCCAATGAGATATTTCATATTGTCTTCCACTTTTTCATTCTTTTGGTTCTATTTTATAATATCTTGATTTCTCATCAAGTCACTGGCTTCCACTTGCTCCAATCTAATTTTTAAGGCAGTATTTTCTTCAGTGGTCTTTTGGACCTCCTTTTTCATTTGGCTAATTCTGCCTTTCAAGGCATTCTTCTCCTCATTGGCTTTTTGGAGCTCTTTTGCCATTTGAGTTAGTCTATTTTTAAGGTGTTATTTTCTTCAGTATTTTTTGGAGTTGCCTTTAGCAAGTCATTGACTTTTTTTTCATGGTTTTCTTGCATCCTTCTAATTTCTCTTCCAAATTTTTCCTCTAGTCCTCTTACTTCCTTTTCCAAATCCTTTTTGAGCTCTTCCATAGCCTGAGCCCAATTCATGTTTTTCTTGAAGGTTTTTGATATAGGCTCTTTGACTTTGTTGACTTCTTCTGGCTGTATGTTTCAGTCTTCTTTTTCACCAAAGAAAGATTCCAAAGTCTGAGTCTGAATCTGAATCTGTTTTCGCTGTGTGGCTGTGTTTCCAGCCAACTACTTGACCCTTGAATTTTTAGTCGGGGTATGACTGCTCGTACAGTATAGAGTATTGAGCTTAAGGGCCTGCATTGTTGTTTTCAGAGCGTTTTCTACACAGCAAGCTCTGCCACACCTGTGCTCCTCCTCCCCCAAGAATCGCCAATCTGGACTGCAACTAAGATCAGAGCAGGCTCTGCACTCCCGCTGGGATCTGCCACTTATTTCCTCCCACCAGGTGGGCCTGAGGCCAGAAGCAACTGCAGCTTTAGTTCTGTTCTCAGAGCTGCACTACCTCTGCCGCCCCTGGGTGGAACTCCTTTCACTCTGTCCCTGAAGCTTTCTCCGGTAACCTTCTCTTTTTTCTTTGGTGTTTGTGGGTTGAGAAATCTGGTAACTGCCACTGCTCACTGACTCTTGGTGCTAGGACCTGTTCCGACCAGCTCCCATTCTGGATGGTCTGGGAGCAGCCAATGCTGGGTTCTGCTCCCCTCCGCTCCCAGCTCAATGCACGAGAGACCTTACCCAGACACCATCCAGGCTGCCCTGGGCTGAAGCCCAGCTTCCCTCTGCTATTTTGTGGGTTCTGCAATTCTAGAATTTGTTCAGAGCCATTTTTACTGGTGTTTGCAGGGTCCTGGAGGAGAGCTTTAGGCCAGTCCCTGCTTTCCAGCCACTGTCTTGGCTCTGCTGCTCCCCCCCCCCCCCAGTCCAACTTTGTCTTGACACAACTGAAAGGTACTTATGAAGACTGGATATATCTCTGTTTAAAAAATTAACTTGGAACCTGGAAAGCTGGGTTTAAGTCTTATCTCCACCAATTACTAGGTGTGGGACACTATACAAGTCATTTACCTTCTCTGAGATGAAGTTATCTGGCGTGAAAATCAAAATGGTCTGGACATCATTACTGCACAGGTCCCTTCCAGCTTTATTCTCTGTGTTGAGCAAGACAGCTTTGATGTACTTCCAACTTAGGTAATCAATCAATGCCCAAGTATGATTCTTATGGGACATTATGGTGGCAAATTTGGAATAGATGAGAGCAGCTGCTTCTGAGTAGTTTGTGATCCTGCCATATCCTGTGAAATTAAATTTTTTTTGGTTATAATATAAATGTATGTATTCACTCTCTAGAATCTGGGGATACAAAAGTAGAACTCTAAATGACCTTGTACAATTTTAGTCTCAATAAGGAAATACCTCTATTTCAGTAATAAATACAGAAAGTTCTACTTGTATTTAAGCATCAGTCATGATGCAATGCGTAAAACGTTCTAAGTCTGGAAGAGTTGGAGTTTTTCCTCAGAAACTTAATTGCTGTGTGAACTTAGTCAAGATTCTTAACCTCTCAATGTCTCAGATTACTCATTTGTGAAATGAATGAATTAGAGTCAATGATTTTTAAAATCTTTTCCAGCTCTATTATCTTATGCTCTTAAGAAAAATAAACACAACCCTTCCAAAATTGTTGGTAAAATTTTTTATACGAAATACTAATTAATAGCATAAGTAAAAATACAAATATCAATAATTGGTGAATAAAATGTATGAAAAAATACAGAAATGTCATGGGACTAGTTTTCTCATAATAGTAGTCATTCATTGAATTATTGGCTAGAACTTCTGAGTCCATTAATGCAAAATGTGGGTATTAGATTAGATGATCTCCAAGGTCCTATTTCAATCTAAGTACCATGATTTATAAACCTATGAAAAAGGTATTTAGACAAGTTGACTTTTATAATTATGGAAAGTAAATGTGCATACTCAGGTATTTTCTATCTCTGCTCTGAGCTATCAAAACCAAAATCCTCTAAGGAACAGAGTAGGAGATTTAGGAAGGTAAGGAGAGTTTATAATTATACAATGTGTCAACAGGGGAGAATTCAGATTATCCTTCTCTAGAGGTTTTTAAGTATATGATACTATGAAAACACAGTAAGAATAGAATGATTCACTTTCAGGTCTAAAGATAAGGAAATGGATTAGATAATCATTCGAAGTCCACCATAGCCTAGAATGATCTGATTTTAATGTTATATTCCTATAGCTTACAATATATTCCACAGCTCAGAATGCCTGTCCTGCCTTATTAAGTCATGATTAAACACTATTCTATGATACAAAAATTGATGTTTAGTTGAATTTAGGTTTTTTTGGAATATCCCTTCTTTATTGTAGTGTGGACAAGCTCTCTTCACTGATCAATGGTTCTAATAGTATAAAGCTGGTTCCCTCTGTGCTTGATTATTCTTTAGAGGAAATGTTAAGTGTGTGTGTGTGTGTGTGTGTGTGTGTGTGTGTGTGTGTTTTCAATGAGTGGAGGGACAATATTTAAGCTGAAAATTTTAGCCTAGCTCCTAACTCTGTGATCTACTAAAACACATTTCCTCTATGACCTTTTCATTAATTCATTATGAAATGATTAATCACGGTATGCAAAGACCCATTTTCCCCTACTAATAGAAAATTTACTTCCTTGAAATTTTGCCATCATTAAATAGTTTCTTTGTTCCATCCACTGAGTATTGAACAAGTGGAAAGATATATATTTCAGAAGGGTAACTGCTGCATGTCTTTTCAGGGATTTTATTAAGCTTCCAGGCAATGATGATAATAATAAAAATGCCAGCCACATACTTTTGAATCTGCTCCTCATTACATTTATCCTTGAAAGAATAATAGCATGACAAATTTCAAAAAAGTTTCAGAGGATGACAAGAATTATTTGAAGAATAATTAAGTTCACATGTAGGAAATTTTTTGCAATTTTTGTTTTTATGATCTTATAGAGAAAAATGAAGGAAAACAATAAATAATCAGATGAATATAAATACATATAGCATAAATAAGAAATACACATATACATATTATATGCATGTATGTGTGCATGCATATGTGCATGAGTATATGTGTGCATGTAATTCCAGGGCAGGAGGCTATTGGAAACCATGCTAACAGAAGCAGCAACAAGAAGACAATAACTTGGGTCTGAATATAGTCTTGTATGGGGCATCCATAAAAGAATGGGTAGAATATTACAGGCTGTTGGGGAGAGTTCACCTGGTAGGAAAGCAACATAGGTCCAGGGATTCAGACATATAACAATAGAGAGAAATAGGAATATAAAAAGAGCATTCGAACTATTGGAAGATGGAAGTTCATGGACAAGAAATTCATCCACTATATGATTAGAAGAGTGACAAGTTAATGGATACTAGGGTACCAAAACTGGACTGCTATGACATTATTAGGCTCCTGGTCAAGTTTAAAAAAATTGACTTTTTCACATGAACTAGTTCTAAAACAATACTCTTGAACGAGGAACAGTTTTTAAAATCTTCTTCCAATATACATTTATAGTTGCATTTCATGTTAGTCTCCATTATGAATGTGATATTCCCACCTAACTGGGCTTCCATGTATTCCATATCATGATTCAGTGCATGAAATGTATGCCCTGCCCTTGCTGTATCTATCTCTATCTCTCTGTGTATCTCTACTCTTTGTGTTCCTCTAGGACTCTCTGTGTGTGTGTCTCCATCTCTGTCTCTGTGTCTTTCTCTCTTTCTCTATGATCCTCTTTCCTCCACTTTTTTCTAATGTATAAGTTAGTACTCTCTCCAACCTCAAATTACTTTAATTACATTTTTTACACCTGGTATATCCAACCCACCACCCATCAAGTATAATTAATGGTCATTGTGCCATAAGAAATGGGGATGATGCAGACTTCATAACAACCTGGAAAAACCTACACGACATAATGCTGAGTGAGCGGAGCAGAGCCAGGAGAACGTTGTGCACAGCCACAGATATGTGGATTCCGTGAGGACCAACCCTGACATACTGCGCTTCTCTCAGCAACCTAAAGGGGCAAGGACAAATCCAGGGGACTCACGATGGAGAATGCTATCTTCATTCAGAGAAAGAACTGCGAAGTTTGAATACAGACTGAGGCACACTACATGCTCGCCTTTTCTGCTTCTCTTTTGTTTTTGGTTTTGGGTTTTTTTTTTTGTTGTTGTTTTTTTTTTTTTTTGGTTCTGTTTCTTCTTTCTTATGATTCATTCCATTGGTCAAAATTCTTCTCCACGACTTGAATAGAGCATAAATTAATTCAATGCGAAGTTATACATGACAGTTATATGAGACTTCATGCCGTCTTGGGGAGGGAGGGGGGAGGGAGGGGAGAAAAACTGGAACTCAAAACTATGTAGAACCGTGTGTGGTAAACTAAAAATAAATAAAGGAAAAAAAAAATTCTTTTGCTTTGTGTTGCCATGAACATTGAATGTTAGAGGTACTTAATACATTGCTGTTGAATTAAATGATTTATGTAGCATGACCAAAAATCTTTATTCCCTTCCTCAGACAAATTTTCTTTACCTAATTAGTCCAAAAGCTAAAAGTACCTGATTTGTTCCTCCATTTTTTCTTTTTAAGATTTTTTTTCTGAAATTATTCAAATCACTTGCACCTCACACTTCCACTTTAGTTATCAGAAATCTTTACTATTTACCAACTCTTTCCTAGATTAGTCCTCAATGAAAAAACTGTACCTCCAACCAAAGAATGGCAGTTGATATTTTCATGAGAAAAGTGAGCAGACTATTTAACTAGCAAACACTGCAAACCAAAAAAATACAGAAACTGTAATTATTCACAATTATCCATAAAACTATACCTAATAAAATCACTTCTCTCTATTTATAGAAAATTATATAAGAAAATAAAATTTGAAATTGGGCGAATATGGTAAAAGAAAGATAAAGACCACAAGGAAAATATAAAATGGAAAATATTATATTGTGGCTTATTTTATTTATTATATTATCATAAAATTGAGGATCCATAGTCCTATAATTAGACAGTCATTAGCATCCTTTCTAGCTATAAAATTTTATGATTCAATTAGTTCTGTCAAATTTCAACTTTTTGCTGTGTCCTTTTATTGATCTCCTCTTTTGTCCTTTGTCCACATGCAAGAGCAGGTTTTCTACATACAATGAAGATTTATGTTAGCAATGTGAATTTCTATGATGGCTTTTTAAAAAGCAAAAATGGTTAATTATTTAATATCTTCTTGAGGAAGAGAAACAGAAAGGGAAAAAGACAGAAAGGAGCAGAAAAAGGAAGGAGATAAGGAAGGTATAAGTCTTTTAAAGTCATTACCAGCTATTAGGCATTCCGTTATAGTTTCAGATTATTAAATCATGGCTCCTTTTTAGGTTAAATAGCTCTTGAATACTTCTTGGCTAATGCAAGCAGATATCTTTTAAAGATTTCTAAATTTAGAGCTGTATGGAATTTAGACAGAATCATCTCAAGTCATAACCCTTTCATTTGATTGATAAGGGACTGAGATAGGGAAGTCGTACTTAACATTCCACAGGAAAGTCAGGGGAAGAGGATAACAAAGAGGGGATGACAGAAGGGAGGGCAGATATGGGTAGCAGGTAATCAAAAGCAAACACTTTTGGAAAAGGACAGAGTCAAGGGAGAAAATTCAATAAAGGGAGACAAGATATGACGGAAGGAAATAATTAGCCTTTCACAACAAGAGTATTGTGGAAATATTTTACATAATGATACACATGTGACCTATGCTGAATTGCTTGCTGTCCTAGGGAGGGTGGGTGGGAAGGGTAGAGGGGAGAGAATTTGGAATCCAAAGTTTTAAAATCCAAAGCTCAAAAAAAGCTGTTTTTGCATTTATGGGAAATAAGATATATAGGGAATGGGGAAAAGAAATCTATCCTGCCCTACAAGAAAGTAAGAGGAAAGGGGAAGGGTGGGGCAGAGGGGGTGACAGAAAGGAGGAATGATGGGGGAATGAGGCAATCAGAATAAATGCCATCTTGGAATAGGGGGAAGGGTAGTAAATGGGAAAAAAATTTGAAACTCAAAATCTTGTGGAAATCAGCGTTGAAAACTAAAATATTAAATACAAATGAATGATGAGAAACAACAGCAGCAACAGCAAGAGGCATAATAACAGTAAGCTCATAGCTAGATTTGATTTATCAATTGGAAAATTGCCTTTTAAAATCTTTTGACCATTTCTCAATTGGGGAATAAATTATATTCTTTTTAAAATTTTTTATATTTTATTATTTATTTAATATTTTTAGCTTTCTGCATTGATTTCAGCAAGATTTTGAATTACAAATTTTCTCCCCATTTCTACCTTCCCCCCACTCCAGATTGTTGCGAGTCCCCAGCCTCACAACCAAATCGTGGGAGTCTATTAGCCCCCCACACCCAGGCCTTTGCCTAGCAAAGGGCCTGATCTCGTGGACAATGTATGGGGCAGGAGCCGAAAGATGGTGAATGACTCCGTTTATTATTTCAGCAAGCAGTATTTTTACATCTTTAGTGACATAGGTACATTCTTTGGTTACGTGGGTGAAAGAACAGGTAAAATCAAGACACCTGGGTACTAGCACTGCCCCGACTCCGCCTACTCTCCTCCCCTTCTCTTCCCTCCCTAACCCGAAGCTCCCTGTGATCAGGCAGTCCAGGCAAAGAAATGGAAGTTCCATGTGCTCTGGCAAGCCCAGACAGAGAGCTGGAAGTTCCATGTGCTCAAGCAGGTCCGGGCAAAGACCTGGAATTGCTAAGGAGGCAACAAAGGCGAGACCCCTCCTCCTGGCTCCACCCATATCTCAGAGCCCTGAGTTTATCTCAGCAGGCCCCTGGGCATGGAGGTCTGAGGAGGGCGGACTGGGCTTTAACTCCGCCCATAACACAAGATGGCATATATTCTGATTGCCCTGTTCCCCAGTCAGCCCTCCCCTCTGTCACCCAACTCCCCCCATCACCTTTTCCCTTACTTTCTTGTAGGGCAAGATAAATTTCTATGCCCCAATGCCTGTATATCTTATTTACCAGTTGAATGCAAAAACAACTTTTTTTGAACATCTCCTTTTAAAACTTTGAGTTCCAAATTCTCTCCCATCTTCCCTCCCCACCCACCCTCCATAAGAAGGCAAGCAATTCAACATAGCTCACACATGTATCATTATGTAAAACCCTTCCCCAACACTCATGTTGTGAAAGACTAACTATATTTTGCTCCCTCCTATCCTATCCCCCTTTACTCAGTTTTCTCTCTTGACCCTGTCCCTTTTCCAAAGTGTTTGCTTTTGATTACCTCCTCCCTCTATTTGCCCTCCCTTCTATTGTACCCCTTTTTTCTCCCCTTCCTCCTTCTTTCCTGTAGGGTAAGATACAAAATTGAGTGTGTATGTTGTTCCCTCCTCAAGCCAAATCTGATGAGGGCAAGATTCACTCGTTCCTCCTCACCTGTCCCCTTTTCCCTCCCAACAAACTGCTTTTTCTTGCCACTTTTATGTGAGATAATTTAATGCATTCTATCTCTCCCTTTCTCCCTCTCTCACTATACTCTTCTCTCATGCCTTAATGTGATTTTTTTTTTAGATACCATCCCTTCATATTCAACTCACCCTGTACCCTCTCTCCCTCCCTCCCTCCCTCTCTCTCTCTCTCTCTCTCTCTCTCTCTCTCTCTCTCTCTCTCTCTCTCTCTATATATATATATATATATATATGTATATATATATGTGTATGTGTGTATGTATATATATATACATACACACATATATATATATGTATATGTATATGCATATATGCTAATATGTACATACATACATACATACATATATTTCCTTCAGCTACCCTAGTACTGAGGTCTCATGAATTACACACATCATCTTTCCACGTAGGAATGTAAACAAAAGTGTTCAACTTTCATGAGTCCCTTATGATTTCTCTTTCTTGTTTACCTTTTCATGCTTCTCTTGATTCTTGTGTTTGAAAGGCAAATTTTCTATTGAGCTACGGTCTTTTCACTGAGAAAGCTTGAAAGTCTTCTATTTTATAGAAAATCCATATTTTAACTTGGAGCATGATACTCAGTTTTGCTGGGAAGGTGATTCTTGGTTTTAATCCTAGCAACATTGACCTCCAGAATATCATATTCCAAGCCGTTCAATTCCTTAATTTAGAAGCTGCTAGATCTTGTGCTATCCTGATTTTGTTTCCATAATACTCAAATTGTTTCTTTCTAGCTGCTTGCAGTATTTTCTCCTCGATCTGGGAGCTCTGGAATTTGGTGACAATATTCCTAGGCATTTTCTTTTGAGGATCTTTTTGAGGAGGCTCTCTGTGGATTCTTTCTATTTCTATTTTCCCTCTGGCTCTAGCATACCAGGGAAGTTTTCATCGATAATTTCTTGAAAGATGATATCTAGGCCTTTTTTTGATCATGGCTTTCAGGTAGTCCAATAATTTTTAAATTATCTCTCCTGGATCTATTTTACAGGTCAGTGATTTTTCAAATGAAATATTTCACATTGTCTTCCATTTTTTCATTCCTTTGGTTCTGTTTTATAATATCTTGATTTCTCATAAAGTCACTAGCTTCCACTAGCTCCAACCTGACTTTTAAGGTTGTATTTTCTTCATTGGTCTTTTGGACCTCCTTTTCCATTTGCATAATTCTGCCTTTCAAGGCATTCTTCTCCTCATTGGCTTTTTGGAGCTCTTCTGCCATTTGAGTTAGTCTATTTTTAAGGTGTTATTTACTTTAGTATTTTTTGGGTGCCCTTTAGCAAGTGATTGACTTGTTTTTCATGGTTTTCTTCCATCACTCTCATTTCTCTTCCCAATTTTTCCTCTATTTCTCTAACTTGCTTTACCAAATCCTTTTTGAGCTCTTCCATGCCCTGAGACCAATCCATATTTTTCTTGGAGGCTTTCGATGTAGGCTCTTTGAGTCTGTTGACTTCTTCTGGCTGTAGGTTTTCGTCTTCTTTGGAACCAAAAAAAGTTTCCAAAGCCTGAGTCTGAAACTGAGACGATTTTCACTGCCTGGCTGTGTTCCCAGCCAACTAATTGACCCTTGAGCTTTTGTTGGGGTCCTACTGCTTGTAGAGTAGAGAGTACTTTGTCCCAAGCTTGAGGGACTGTGCTGCTGTCTTCAGAGCTACTTCTACTGCACAAGGTCTGTCACAGCAGTGCTCCTTCTCCCCAAGGACTGCCAACCTGGACTGGGACTCAGATCCAAGCAGCCTCTTCATTTCTGCTCTATTCCACCACTTATTTCCTCCCACCAGGTAAGCCTAGGGCAGGAAGCAACTGCAGCTGTAGCTCTGGAAGCAGTCTCAGAGCTGTACCACCTCTTCTTCCCCTGAGGCAGTGGCCCACCAAGAACTCCATTTAGTCTGTCCAAACAGCTTTTCCCACTAACCTTCTCTGTTGCCTTTGGTGTTTTTGCATTGAGAAGGGTAGTAACTGCCAAAGCTCAAAGATTCAGGTCCCTACAGCCTGTTCCACCTGGATCCCGGTCTTGTTGGTCCTGGTGTGGCCCACACTGGGCTCTGCTCTGCTGCACTCCCAGCTCCATGCAATAGACCCTTCCCAGGGACCATCCAGGCTGTCCTGGGCTGGAGCCCTGCTTGCCTCTGCTATTTTGTGGGTTCTACAGCTCCAGAATTTGTCCAGAGCTATTTTATAGGTGTTTGGAAGGACCTGGGAGAGAACGTAAGCAAGTCCATGCTTTCCTCCTGCCATCTTGCCCCCACCCCCTTAAAGTATCAATTAATTATATTCTTATAAATCTGTATTAGTTCTCTACATATCTGGGAAATAAGATCTTCATTAGAGAAACTTGTTGTAAATTTTTCTCAAGTTTTGTTCTTTCATGGCATTGGTTTTGTTTCTGCAATTATTTTCTAAATTTAATGTAATCAAAATTATCCATTTATCATCCCATAAAGCTTTCCCTCTCTTGTTTGGTCATAAATTCTTGCCTTACCCATGGCTCTAACAGGTAAACTATTCTGTGTTACTCTAATTTATTTATGGTGTCACCATTTAATGTTTAAATCGTTTACCCATTTTGATCTTTTGTTGGTATATGATGTAAGATGTTGGTCTATACCTAGTTTCTGCCCAATGGCTCTGAAGTTTTTCTGGCAGTTTTGTCAAACAGTGAGTTCTTACTCCAAAAGTTTGGATTTTGGGGTTTATTGAGCACCAGATTTCATTGATCATAGTACCTTTTTGCAAGATGCAGTTTCTTTGCATATCCCTTTGAATTAGGCCCATTTTTCGCTTTTGTTTGTCTAAGATCATAATTGCTAACCCCCTTTTCTCTAAACTTCAGCTGAAGCATAATGGGTTTAATCTCTCTGCTTCAATTGTGTTTCTTGTCAACAATGTATTGTAGAATTTGGTTTTTTATCCATTCCTATATCCACTTCCATTTTATATGTGAAAGCATCCCATTCATATTCGCAATTATCATTTTAACTTTATATTTACCTCCAACCTATCCCCACATTTATCTTCGGCTATCTCTTTCTTTTTATCATGTCCTTTTTCAAAAATGTCTTGCTTCTGAGCACTGCCTTCCCCAAACCACCCTCCTTTCCATCGGCACCCTACCTTCTCTTATTCTCTTTCCCTCTTACTTCTTTTTAAGGTAAAATACACTTTATATCCAACGGAGTATATACGTTATTCCCTCTTTGAGCCAATTTCAATGAGTGAAAGGGTCAAGTATTGTCCACCCACCCCATTTTCCCCTCCACCGTAAAACCTCTTTGGTGCTTCTTTTATGTGAGCTAATTTACTCCATTCTACCTCTCCTGTTCCCTTTCTCCCAGTGTATTTCTCTTTATTATCCCTCAATTTTATTTTCTAGATAATTACTTCACTGTATTCAACTTACACCTATGCACTCTCTCTATGAATACTCATAATTGCCCTAATAATAATAAAGTACTTAAGAGTTACACATTTCTTCTCATGTAGCCATGTAAATAGTTTACCTTGTAATTTTTCTTTCCTTTTTACCTTTTTATGCTTTTCTTGAGTGTTGTATCAAAGCTGAAGTTTCCTTCTCAGCTCTTGTCTTTTAATCAAGAATGACATTCTTAGTTTCATTAAATATACATTTCTTTTCTTTGAAAGATTATTCAATTTTACCTGAATTAATTTATATATTCAATGCCATTCCAATCAAATTACCATTTTTAATGAATTAGAAAAAGTAATAAAAATTAATTTGGAAGGACAACAAGTCAAGAATAACAAAAGAAATGATGAAAAAAATGTAAAGGAAGGAGGTTTACTAGCACCAAATCTTAAAACTATATAATAAGGAAGTAATTATCAAAATTATCTGGTACTAAGAAATAGATCAAAGGAACAGAGTAGACATACAACACATAGAAACAAAAATATTTTAACCTCCTATTTGAAAACTTTAAAGCTTAAGATTTGGGTAAAAGAATTCATTATTTAGTAAAAATGATTGGGAAAACTGGAAAGCAGTATGGCAGAAATCGGAATGAATATCCTATACTACTTATCAAGATAAGGTCAAAATGGATTTATAACTTGGATGTAAAGAGAAATATTACAAGAAAATATGGAGTACATGGAAAATATTATTTATCAGACTTATGGGCAGGCAAACAATTTATGAATAAACAATAGAACAGAGTTGTAAAAATGGATAATTTCAATTACATTAAATTTTTAAAAGTTTTTGTACAAATCAAACAAATGTAGCTATGATCAGAAGGAAAAGAGTAAATTGGGGAGGGGTGGGGTTAATAGTTTCTCAGATAAAGCCCCTCATTCTGGAATATATAAAGAACTTTATAAAATCTACCAAAACATGAATCATTCCCCAATTGATAACCAAAGAATATTAATAAGCAATATTCTGATGAAATCAAAACAATCTATAGTCATGTGAAAAATGCATTTTATTGATCATCATTGACTAGAGAATTGCAAATTAAAATAACCTTGATACATCATTTTATACCTATCGTGTTGGCTAAAATTATTGAAAGGGGAAACAAAAAGTTTTGAGGGGATATAGAAAAATTGGGACACATTCATTGTTGTTAAAATTGTGACCTGATTCAACCATTTTGGAGAGCATTCTTTAATTACAGGCAAAGATTTATTAAAATTCCTATGCCCTTTAATACAGCGATACCATTAATAGGTCTTTTTCAAAAGAAGATTAGGGAAAAAAGAAAAGAACCTATATATTCTAAAACATATTTTTATCAACTCTCCTTGTGGTACAAAAGAACTGGAAATTAAAGAGATGACTGTCAATTATGGAATGGCTGAACAAGTTATAGTATATGATCATGCTGGAATACTACTGTCCCATAAGACAAGAACAACTTTTTGATCTTAGAAAAATGTGGATAGACTTGCATGAAATAATGAAGAGCAAAAAGAGCAGGATGAAGAGAATGTTGTATACAGTAACAGCAATGTTTTTTTAAAAACAGCTTTGAGTGACTAAGTCATTTTGACTAACATGAATACTCAATTAACTGCAAAGGACAAATGAAGGAAATGCTATCTGCATCCAGAAAAAGAACTGATAAATAGAAGTATGTAAAATGATTTTCCATATATGTGTCTAATGGCAACTGTCTCTAGGGTGGTGGGGAGGATAGAAAAAAAGGAAAAAATGATAATTTTATTCTATATTTAAATGTAATAGCCAATTGTATATAAAAGATTTGCAGATACATATGCAGTCATCCTTTTTTTAAAATTATACTATTTTATGGATTCTAGGTTGTAACCTTATCACTTTGGCTCTGGAGAATTTCATATTCCAAGTCCTTTAAGCATTTAATATAGAAGCTTTTAAATTTTATGTCATCCTGAAAAAAATGATGGCTCCATGATATTTGAATTGTTTCTTTCTAGCTGCTTGCAATATTTTTTTTCTCCTTGACCTGAAACCTCTGGAACTTGTCTATAACTTTTTCTGGGAGTTTTCATTTTGGTATTGCTTTCAGAAGATGATTTGTGGGTTCTTTCAATTTCTGTTTGACACTGATTCTAGTATATAAGGACAGTTTTTGTTGATAATTTCTTGAAATAAGATGTCTAGTTTCTTTCTTTCATCATGGCTTTAAGATAATACAATTATTCTTAAATTATCCTTCTTGGATCTATTTTCTGGGTCAATTCTTATTGACAACAGATTGAGATATTTCATATTTTCTTCTGTGTTTCTTTTAGTTCTTTTGGTTTTTGATTGTTTCTTGAAGTTTTACATTGTCATTAGCTTCCACTTGCCCACTTCTAATTTTCAAGGAATTATTTCTTCACTGAGCTTTTGTACCTCCCTTTCCATTTGGTCAACTCTACCTCTTAAAAAAATTATTTTCTTCAGTAAATTTTGTACCTCTATAGTTTAACTTTTGGACTAGTCTTTTATAAAAGGTATTATTTTCTTAAGTAGTTTTGCACCACCTTAACCAAACTGTTGACTCTTTTTGCATGATTTTCTTGCATCACTCTAATTTTTCCCCAATTTTTTCTACCTTTTTAATTTAATTTTAAAAATCCTTTGTAAGCTCTTTTGGTGCTTTTTTTTGATGCTTTGTATGTAGCCACTTTGATTTTTGCTGTTTTTCTCTGAGTTTTTTTTTTTTTTCTATCATCCCTATCAGCATGTTAAGGGGCAACTAGATGATGCAGTGGAATAGAGCACCAGGCTGGAGTTCAGAAAGACCAGAATTCAAATCCAGCCTCAGACACTTACTGTTTTTGTGACCCTGTACGAGTCACTTAACCCTGTTTGCCTCAGTTTTGTCGTCTGTAAAATGATCTAGACAAGGTAATGGCAAACTACTTTGCCAAGAAAACTCCAAAAATGGTTAAAAAGAGTTGGACACTACTAAAACAACTGAACAGCAACAACAACAGTCACTATAGGAACTTTCAGTGATCAGAGTCTTTTTCTTTCTGTTTGCTCATTTTTTCCAGCCTATTTCTTCACTTTTAACTTTGCATTAAAGTTTGGCTCTGCTCCTGGGGTTGAGGTATACTGCTGTTTTCAGAACTAGTTCTGGGGATCTAAAAGTTTTCAGTTCTTTCATTATTGTATTTTCTAAGGAAAGGTGTGGTAATTGCTCTCCTGGCCTTTGCCCTGATCTGTGAGTGATCCAAAGCACTTCTTTCAACACCAGAACTGTGACCAAATGTCTTCTCCTGCTAGTGCTCCTCCTCTTTCTGGCACTGCAATCCAGAGCCATACATAGGCAATGCAAGAGAGTTATGCTCCCAGTACAGCAAAAGGTGCCCTTTAATCTCCTTCTGATAAGTTGTCTGACTCCCTTACCATCTGTAGACTGAGAGCTCTAGAAGCCACCATTTCTCTGCTGCAACCAATTCTGATTCAGTCATCCATGAGACCTGGTGTTGGGCAAAGCTTGTGCTGCTATGACATGTGTTAGACTGTGCTCCATTCTCATCCCAATGTGACAGACCTTTCCTGCTGAACTTCTAAGTAGTTTGCCCTGGAAAATAGTTTCACTTGTCCTTTTGTTGGTTCTGCAATTCCAGAATTCTTTTTGAGGTGTCATTTTAATGTTGTTTGGAAGGGAATTTGGGGGAGCTTAGGAGAGTCCCTGTCTTTATTCTGCCATCTTGGTTCTACCCTCTCAATGTTCTTTTTTGACTGTACAATTGCCTTCCTAGCTATAATTTCCAAGTTCATACTATATGCAGTTTAAAATGGCATTTAAAAACAAAGCACAATATTTTAAAAATCAAAGATAGTTTCATACAATTTCATTTCATTTTACTTATTCATACTTATCTACAAGCCTATTCAATATAAATATTAATAAAATACCTTCTCTCTAATGCCCTATTATGTACTGTGGATGTGGCCTAGTGTCTTCATAATCTTTGTCATTTCTGGAAGGTACTACCCAGTTGAATAGATTTTCAGTCTGAATCCAGGATTGAATTATAGAAAGTTAAACTTAAAATAGACTGTATTAATGATTTAGTCTATCCCTCTCATTTTTATTAATTTTTATTTTACTTTTAACTTGTGGAATAAAATAGAATTTTCATATCATAGAATAATATAGAGATGTTTGCACAGGAAAATGCAAATCTATTATCCACAACTTGCTATTCCTTCTAAATACATAATAAATTTATCATGTAAATTTCTTTTTTCCTATTTTTCTGCTCCCTTAGTTCTTGGGATGGCTACCATTAGACACAAATATATACGGATGTATATGTATACATGTATATGTGTGTGTACATACATAAATATGTGTGTTTATATATTATATATGTCTCTTTACTGCATATATGTAATATGTATAGTGTATGTATACACACACACATATATATATGTTTGTGTGTGTGTGCGTGTGTATGTAAAGTCATTACATACATACTTCTACATACTTCTACATACTTCTATTTATCAGTTCTTTCTCTGGAGGCAGATAGCATTTCCCCATTTTCCTTCATATGTCTTTTGTAGTTAATTTGGGTATTTATAAGAGTCAAAATGACTTAGTTGCTCAAAGTTGCTCTTAAAACCATATTGCTGTTACTATGTGCAACATTCTCTTAGTTCTGCTCTTTTTGCCCTTTATTATTTCACTCAAGTCTATCCATGTTTTTTTTTTTCTAAAATCAGCAAGCTATTGATGTCTTATGGGATAGTAATTCCATCATGACTATATACCACAAATTCTTCAGTCATTCCATAATCAATGGGCATTCTTGCAATTTTATATTCTTTCATACCACAAAGAGAGCTGCTATAAATATTTTAGAACATATAAGTTTTTTTTTCCTTTTTCCCTAATCCTCTTCGGAAATAGACAAAGTAGTGGAATAGTGGAAACTCAGGCCTATGGAGGTGAAGAAATTTGTAAAACTTTATAGCACCAATAAGTATCAGAAACTAGGAATTAAACCAAATTCTCCTAACTCACAGACCCGTGTTCTTTTCAAAATTATGGTGAAGGTTGTAGAGAAAAACCTAAGGCACATGTTTTATGGTTAAATAAACTGAGGAAAACTTGTCCCATTATACTTACCATTTTCTCTTTTTAAACTTTACTATTAGATCTCTCTTTTTAATTTTTATTTTTTATTTGCTCTCATCCTCCATAACTGATGGAATAATATTATCACAGTAGCAT
Organism: Trichosurus vulpecula; assembly: GCF_011100635.1. Classification (NCBI taxonomy): domain Eukaryota; kingdom Metazoa; phylum Chordata; class Mammalia; order Diprotodontia; family Phalangeridae; genus Trichosurus; species Trichosurus vulpecula. The sequence continues at coordinate 162,685,694 of NC_050577.1, read as the reverse complement.
AAAACATGGTTCATCTGCCATTCTGTTCCTTTCAGGTCTACCAGAGCTAAAACACAAAGCATGCTGGTAGAACATAAAACATCCCTATTCTCAAAAAGCTGAAATAACAAGTTCATATCTGAAACCTGGCAACCTGGTGTCTATTACATTCAGATCTTTGGTATTGTAATAGCTTGCTCCATGAATTGGTTTATCAGTTAAAATGATGTTACAATTCAACCTTCTTCAATGCTTCGGTGTACATCTGATGATGAGATAAAAATGATCTTTACAGCTGCCCATTGAGAATCATGCATAATAGGAAAGGAGAAAAGCACAAGCAGGAAAATGATGCAAACAAAAATCCCCTTTAATTGTAACTCACCTCTACCATTCTTAGTTTTTCTGTACCACTATAAACACAATAAAAATCAAGAGTAAATTATGAGTTTCACATAGACAAATTGTCTATTGCTGAATGAGAGCTCTAAAGAAACACTATGTTCAGCTTCATGTGTTATTGGAATCTAGAAATGTGGATGATAAATGGAGATCATCAAATTATATTAAAAATGTAAATGAGTTGCAAGAAAATATTGAGGTGTCAAGTTGCAGACTGGGGAATTCAATTCACTCTTCCACTGGAAGATTCTCCCAGTCAGAGCTTCAGCAGACACGGGAGATGACAACATAGTTAGCAGGTTCATCCTTCCCTGAATATCTCACAGAATTACAAGTACTAACTCTTACTATTTACTTTTCTTATGTTGGGACTGTTTTTGTTTATTTTCTTAGCAATCTTGAAGCACAGTTAGTGAGTGTAAGTGAGTGTAAGAAAGAGAAGGAACTGCTCTGCAGATGTTTCAGGAGGTGAAGGGAAGGTGATCTTTCCAGTTTCATTAATTGATCTGCATTCAGATATGGCTATGGTAGAATGGAAAGGTCATAGGGATAAGAGCCAGAAGTGCAACTGTTTTGGTAAAGAGAATGTCAAGATGAAAAAATTTCCTCCAACAATACAGATTAGCATCTTCTATTCCACTTTTAGTCTTAGAAAGTTTCCAAGACATTGGGAGATTGTGTGATTTCCCAGGGTCCCATAGCTAGTGCATGTCACAGGAAAGATTTGAACACACATCTTCCTGGCTTCCAAACTAGCTCTCTGGGCACCATGCTTGTTTTTTTTTTTTGTTTGTTTGTTTGTTTGTTTTTTTTTTTTTTTGGTGTCATCTGAAATTTATAGTTTCTGTATTTCTTTTTTTTTTTTTTGGATTTTTTTTATTTTTATTTTTATTTTTAGTTTACCACGCATGGTTCTACATAGTTTTGAGTTCCAGTTTTTCTCCCCTCCCTCCCCCCTCCCTCCCCAAGACGGCATGAAGTCTCATATAACTGTTATGCATAACTTCGCATTGAATTAATTTATGCACTAGTCAAGTCGTGGAGAAGAATTTTGACCAATGGAATGAATCATGAGAAAGAAGAAACAGAACCAAAAAAAAAACCCAAAAACAAAAACAAAAGAGAAGCAGAAAAGGCGAGCATGTAGTGTGCCTCAGTATTCAAACTTCGCAGTTCTTTGTCTCGATGAAGATAGCATTCTCCATCATGAGTCCCCTGGAGTTGTCCTTGCCCCTTAGGTTGCTGAGAAAAGCGCAGTTTGTCAGGGTTGGTCCTCACGGAATCCATATATCTGTGGCTGTGCACAACGTTCTCCTGGCTCTGCTCCGCTCACTCAGCATTATGTCGTGTAGGTTTTTCCAGGTTGTTATGAAGTCGGCATCATCCCCATTTCTTATGGCACAATAGTATTCCATTACCTTCATGTACCACAGTTTGTTCAGCCATTCCCCAATTGATGGGCATCCCTTTGCTTTCCAATTCTTGGCTACCACAAAGAGAGCCGCTATAAATATTCTTGTACATATGGGTCCTTTTCTCGCTTGCGTGATTTCTTTGGGATACAACCCTAGAAGTGGTATTGCTGGGTCAAAGGGTATGAACATTTCTATAGCCCTTAAGGCATAGTTCCAAAACGCCCTCCAAAATGGCTGGATCAGCTCACAACTCCACCAGCAATGCAACAATGTTCCAATTTCCCCACATCCTTTCCAGCATTTATCATTCTCCTGATTTGTTATTTTAGCCAATCTGACAGGAGAGATGTGGTATCTAAGAGTTGTTTTGATTTGCATTTCTCTAATCAGCAGCGATCCAGAGCATTTTTCCATATGCCTGTAGATAGCTTTAATTTCTTCCTCTGAAAACTGCCTGTTCATATCCTTTGACCATTTCTCAATTGGGGAATGGCTTGTATTCCTATATATTTGGCTCAGCTCCCTGTATATTTTAGAGATGAGGCCTTTATAAGAGATACTAGTTGCAAAGATTTTCTCCCAATTTTCTGCTTCCCTCCTAATTCTTGTTGCATTGGCTTTTTTTGTACAAAAACATTTCAATTTGACATAATCAAAATTATCCATTTTGCATTTTGTAATGCTCTCTATCTCTTGTTGGGTCATGAATTCTTTACTTTTCCACAAATCTGATAAGTAAACTATTCCTTGCTTTCCCAAATTACTTAGAGTATCAACTTTTACTCCTAAATCATGAACCCATTTTGACTTTATTTTGGTATATGGTGTAAGATATTGGTCTATGCCCAGTTTTTGCCCTACCATTTTCCAATTTTCCCAACAGTTTTTGTGAAATAGTGAATTATTAGCCCAGAAACTGGCCTCTTTGGGTTTATCAAAGAGTAGATTGCTAAACTTGTTGATTTCACCTATTTGTGTACCTATCCTATTCCACTGATCCACACCCCTGTTTCTTAACAAGTACCAGGCAGTTTTGATGACTGCTGCTGTGTAGAACAGTTTAATATCTGGTGTGGCTAAGCCACCATCTCTAGCATGTCTTTTCATTGATATCCTAGATACTCTAGACCTCTTGTTTTTCCAAATGAATTTTGTTATTATTTTGTCCAGCTCAGTAAAAAAATTTTTTGGTAGTTCGATTGGTATGGCACTGAATAGATAGATTAATTTAGGTAGAATTGTCATTTTATTATATTAGCTCGGCCTAACCATGAGCAACTGATATTTCTCCATTTATTTAGATCTGATTTTATTCGCATGAAAAGTGTTTCATAGTTATGTTCATATAGGCCCTGGGTTTGTCTTGGCAAATAGATTCCCAAATATTTTATAGTGCCTTCAGTAACTTTGAATGGAATTTCTCTTTCTATCTCTTGCTGTTGGGCTTTGTCAGTAATGTATAGGAATGCTGAGGATTTATGTGGGTTTATTTTATATCCTGCAACTTTGCTAAAGTTGTTTATTATTTCAAGTAGTTTTTTACTTGATTCTCCAGGATTCTCTAGATAAATCATCATATCATCTGCAAAAAGTGATAATTTAGTTTCTTCTTTTCCTATTCTAATTCCTTCAATTTCTTTTTCTTCTCTTATTGCTACAGCTAATGTTTCTAGTACCAAATTGAATAATAGGGGTGATAATGGACATCCTTGTTTCACCCCTGATCTTATTGGGAATGCATCTAGTTTATCCCCATTACAAATAATGCTTGTTGATGGTTTTAGGTAGATGCTATTTATAATTTTGAGGAAGGTTCCCCTTATTCCTATGCTTTCTAGTGTTTTTAATAGGAATGGGTGTTGTACTTTGTCAAAGGCTTTTTCTGCGTCTATTGAGATGATCATATGGTTTCTGCTAGTTTTGTTGTTGATATGGTCAATTATGCTAATAGTTTTCCTAATATTGAACCAGCCTTGCATTCCTGGAATAAATCCTACCTGGTCATAGTGTATTATTCTCGTAATGAGTTGCTGCAATCTTTTTGCTAATATTTTATTTAAAATTTTTGCATCAATATTCATTAGAGAAATTGGTCTATAATTTTCTTTCTCTGTTTTAACTCTACCTGGTTTGGGTATTAGTACCATATTTGTGTCATAAAAAGAATTTGGTAGGACTCCTTCTTCACCTATTTTCCCAAATAGTCTACAAAGTATTGGAATTAGTTGTTCTTTAAATGTTTGATAGAATTCACATGTAAAACCATCTGGCCCTGGAGATTTTTTCCTAGGGAGTTCGTTGATGGCCTGCTCAATTTCTTTTTCTGATATGGGGTCATTAAGAAATTTCACTTCCTTCTCTGTTAGTCTGGGCAGTTTATGTTTTTGCAGATATTCATCCATATCTCTAAGGTTGTCAAATTTATGGGCATACAGTTGGGCAAAATAATTCCTAATTATTGTTTTGATTTCCTCTTCATTAGAGGTGACCTCACCCTTTTCATTTTTGATACTGGTAATTTGATTTTCTTCTTTCTTTTTTTTAATCAACTTGGTCAAAGGTTTGTCAATTTTATTGGTTTTTTCATAAAACCAGCTCTTTGTTTTATTTATTAATTCAATAGTTTTCTTGGTTTCAATTTTATTAATCTCTCCTTTGATTTTCAGTATTTCTAATTTGGTATTTAATTGGGGGTTTACAATTTGCTCTTTTTCTAGCTTTTTCAGCTGTATGCCCAGATCATTGATCTCCTCTTTCCCTATGTTATTCATGTAGGCATTTAGAGATATAAAACTCCCCCTAAGAACTGCTTTTGCTGCGTCCCATAAGTTTTGGTATGTTGTTTCATTATTGTCATTCTCTTGAATGAAATTATTAATTGTTTCTCTGATTTGTTCTTTGGCCCACTCACTCTTTAGAATTAAATTATTTAGTTTCCAATTAGTTTTTAGCTTATTTTTTCCATGGTACTTTATTAAGAATGATTCTTATTGCATCATGATCTGAAAAGGATGCATTGACTACTTCTGCTTTTCTGCACTGGATTGTGAGGTTTTTATGCCCTAGTACATGGTCAATTTTTGAGTATGTGCCATGTACTTTTGAGAAGAAAGTATATTCCTTTTTATCCCCATTCAGTTTTCTCCAGAGGTCTATCATATGTGCCTTTTCTAAAATTCTGTTTACCTCCTTAACTTTTTTCTTATTTATTTTGAGGTTAGATTTATCAAGTTCAGAAAGGGGGAGGTTGAGGTCTCCCAATATTATAGTTTTGCTGTCTATTTCTTCCTGTAACTCCCTTAACCTCTCCTCTAAGAAATTGTATGCCTTACCACTTGGTGCATATATGTTAAGCAATGACATTGCTTCATTGTTTATGGTGCCTTTTAGCAGGATATAATGTCCTTCCTTATCTCTTTTAATTAGATCTATCTTTACTTTTGCTTTGTCTGAGATTAGGATTGCTACACCTGCTTTTTTTACTTTAGCTGAGGCACAATATATTTTACTCCAGCCTTTTACCTTAACCCTATGTGTATCCCCCTGTTTCAGATGCATTTCTTGTAAACAGCATATTGTAGGATTATGGTTTTTAATCCATTCTGCTATCTGCTTCTGTTTTGTGAGAATGTTCATCCCCTGCACGTTCAGGGTTATGATTTCTATCTGTGTCTTTTTCTCCATCCTAATTCCCCCTGTTTATGCTTTTATTTCTCCCTTTCCCCTTCTCCTCCTCAACAAAGTTTTGCTTTTGACCGCCGCTTTCCTCAGTTAACCCTCCCTCTTTATTCCCCTCCCTTATCTAACCGTTACCCACTTGCTACTTCTCCTCTTCCTTCTGCCCTCCCCCCTCCCTTTTTCCTCCCTTTCCCTCCCACTTCCCGTAGGACAAGTTAGATTTCTAAACTTATCAGAGTATGTTATTCCCTTCTTGAACTAGATCAGATGACAGTAAAGCTCAAATACTGCTCTTCTCCCTCCCTTCTTTCCCTCTACTATAATATGTTTTTTTGCCACTTCCTTTGGTGTAATTTACCCTTTTCTACTTCCTCCTTACCACTTCCCTCATAGCCCTCCCTTTATATCTCTTATTTATATTTTATATCTTTACATCGTTTAATTTATACAGGCATTCACAACCTATGTATATCCCTTTCATTTGTCATAATAGTTGTACCATTTACAAGAATGACTTATATATGTGTGTATATATATATATATATATATATATATATATACACACATAAAGAACATACATAAGATGATATAATCCCACTTAAAGATGAAAACAACCTAAGTTTATTGGTTAATGAGGTTTGTGGGTTTTTTCCCCCTGGTTACCTTTTTATGTCTCTCTTGAGTTTTGTATTTGGAGATCAAATTTTCCATTGAGTTCTGGCCTTTTCATCAGGAAGGTCTGGAATTCCCTTATTTCATTGAATGTCCATCGCCTTGCCTGGAAAATTATGCTTAGTTTTGCTGGGTAGTTGATCCTTGGTTGTAGTCCCAGCTCCTTTGCCCTTCGGAATATCATATTCCAATTTCTCCTGTCTTTTAATGTGGAAGCTGAGAGATCCTGCGTGATCCTGACTGTAGTTCCACGATATTTGAATTGCTTCTTTTTGGCTGCTTGCAGTATTTTCTCCTTCAGTTTATAGCTCTGAAATTTGGCTATAATATTTCTTGGTGTTTTCAGTTTGGGATCTCTTTCAGGGGGTGATCGGTGAATTCTTTCAATGACTATTTTGCCCTCTGGTTCTAGGACCTCTGGGCAGTTGTCTTTGATAATTTCTTCGAAGATACTGTCAAGGCTCCTTTTTTCATCGTGGATTTCCGGTAGACCAATAACTCTCAAATTGTCTCTCCTGGATCTATTTCCCAGGTCAGTTGTTTTGCCAATCAGATATTTCACATTTTTTTCTATTTTTTCATTCTTTACGTTTTGTTTTATTACTTCTTGATGCCTCATAGATTCATTAGCTTCCACTTGCTCAAGTCTAATTTTAAATGAGTTAGTGTTTACATTTTGCTTTTGAGCCTCCATTTTCAATTGGTTGATTTCACCTCTGAGGGTGTCTTTTTCTCTCTTTAGATTCTGTATCTCCGTAGCCATTTCGCCAATCTTATTCTTTAGGGACTTTTCCATTTTTTGCATGTTTTCTTTTACCTCCCTAATTTGGTTTTTAAAATCCTCCTTTAGCTCTTCCAGCAGTGCTTTTTGGGCTGGAGACCAGTTCATATTAGCTTTTGAGGTATCTGATGTATCTACCCTGTCAATGCCGTTCTCCTCCATATCGATATTTTGATCCTGCCTCTCTCCATAAAAAGAATCTATTGTCCTCGGTTTTTTTGTATTCTTCTTCATGTTTGTTGTTTTCCCTTTTCCTGGCGTTACAACGAATTTCTGTCTTTGGGCTCTCTGTCCCAGCTTTCTTATTCTGGGGGTTGTGAGTCTAGAATTAAAACCTTCAGTTTCCTGAGGTATGGGGGAGGGGTCTGGCTCCCTGGCATCTCACTCCCTGTGGGTGCTCTCCAGCACTTGCTTTTCAGCAATGGTCTCAGCTGTTTGTTGTTTGAGCTGATGTCTGGCACTTCCCCTGGGGGAGCAAGGTTACGTCTGGGCTCCTGGCGTTGACCCCTGCTTCTAGTATTTGTCCTGTGAGCCCCCACTACTCTCTCCTCTGTTTCAATTCTCTTTTTTTTTTTCCCCGAGGAATTCTCTGATTGAGGGGGGGAGGGGTTAGAGCCTTTTACCTGGCCATTGAGTCTTCCGGAAGTTCAAGAAGCCGAGTTCCTGGGTTTTACAGGCATCAGGAGTGGGTGTTTTCACAGCTGGTGGCGTTGTGCTGCCTCTCGTCGCTCCCACAGACTGCCGTCCTGTGTTGGGAGTCCTGGGGATCTCTGCCGGTTTCGGGTGCCTGGCTTTCTCCTAGCCCGTCTCCCACATGGATTTCTCGGCCAGCCGCTTCCGCCTTGGTCTGGAGCCGCTCCGCACCGAGCACTCTCCGAGCCTGCAGGTTCGTTCCTCCGGCCTTTCAGACTCTCCCGGCTCGGAAATTTGCCCCACGCAGACTGCTCGCGGTTTCTGACTCACTGAAATCTGCTCAAATTCATTTTTTTATAGGAATCTGACAGACCTTGTGAGAGAGCTCCGGTAAGACGCTGCCTTCATGCGGCCATCTTGGCTCCGCCCCCACCATGCTTGTTTTCCTCTAATTGGGGTATTTTATATAAAAACTGGAGTTTTGTTGCAGAATATTGTTTTTGAAGTTCTATCTATTATCCACTAATATTCTGCTGTCCAGATCTTGCTGTGAGACTTTCCCCCACTGATGGGACATTTAGCTTCTTTGCTTTTTCTTTACCCTTTTCCCCAGGCCTCTAGATAGCCATCAAGGTGATTTGGGAGATATATGGGAGAGAAAAATATATGCCTCCATTGAAGGCATCATGCCTTTTCATTTTTCTTTTCTTTTATTATTTTTCTTCTATTTTTATCTTCAAATTATCTTGGGCTGACTGTTTAGTTTAACCTTCTTTCAATTTTTCTTTAAATTGATTTTATCTGTATGCCTCCTTTCTATCTTATAAAGAAATAGCCAACCCTCTTAGTAACTTTTACAAACAATTTTATGTTCTAAATTGCTGTTGCCTTTGGTCATCACCTTCCTCTGTTTCACCTTTTTATTATTTTTACTATCTCCTTATTAATTTCAATTTTGCTTTCACAGTTTGGTGGTCTGACTATACACAGACAAAATTCAAGGACAACTCCTCTAAAAATAATGAATCTTTTCCTTTCAGGGAAATTTAAGCTTTTGGCTTTTCAAAAGCCTAACAACATCTCTCTCAACTACTCTTCTCACCTTTATACTGAAGTCATTGACTACCCAAGTATGTATTGATAATTTGGAAAGCCTACTTGAATTCATCTAGAATTCTCTATTCCATTCTCTCATGTCATATGGGGGGAAAAAAGTGTGTAAATAGTTTTGTTGAGTACTTTAATATGAGAACACCCAATGTGCCATGAAATTATGTTTTTGTTGCCTTTGAGAATGTGATAAAACCAACTACTCTAACATCATTCTTTGTGTTCCATTCATGGTATGATATCAACTCTAGTCTTGAAGTTAAGATAAAACAAAAATTGCTAAAAATCATTTCTAAGTAATTGCAATTCAGTAAAAATCAGTGCATAAGAAAATAAAGGCAAATGGAAAATGGGACCCTAGATAGCCACTGGCAGGGAGATAAAAATAGTTACAAGAATTTTCCCTGGGATCTTAGGTTTTCAAACCAAAGCCTCACATTGGTGGTGATATACTTCTTGACAACGACCCATAACTTGGTACATAGATAACATACCTGGGTGCAAAATTAACCCAAACTTCCCTAGATCTACTCCATACTTAATGTTTCTTAATATTTTGAGATGTATGAAAAAGGAAGCTCTCTTAAATATGATTTCCCAGAAACTTGCATGACCACTATCCACTTCTGTTGACTCACATAACGACAAATAACACTACCAGTTGACTCTATAATTTATCACTAATAATATAAAGTCCTCAAGGGTGGGGGGAACAGAAGGGTCAGAAGTGTTGCCAATTAATCACTGCTGCCAATTTAAGGAAGGGGATTCATAAGAGATAGGAAAAATCTGGATTAAAACATTAAGAAAGAATTTGAAGTTCAGAACCATAAATCAAATAAACGAATTATGTGCCAGAAGTGGAGTACAACTTGGCTTGAATGGGGTGATGACAACTGACTAAGGAATCAGAGTTGCTTAATTATAGTTTATTTTTTACTTCTTTCCTTGCTGAGAATAACCATAGTATTGAGACAATGCTTATAAAAAGCAAGTAAGCTGAATAAAAATTGGAATTTGTGCAAAGAATGAGAAATTAAGGGAATGCCCATCAAATGAGAAATGGCTGAATGGGTTGTGATATATGATTATGATGGAATGCTATTGTGCTATATGAAATGACAAGCGGAATGTTTTCAGAAAAACCTAGGAATACTTACATGAACTGATTCAAAGTGAAGTGGGCAGAACCAGGACAGCATTTTACATAGCACCAGCAATCCTGGAGAATGATCATCTGTGAAGCACTTTGCTACTCTGATCAATATAATGATCCAAGACAATTGCAAAGGAATCACAATGAAGATGCTTTACACTGCCAGAGAGGGGACTCTGAGTGAAGATTGAAGCATGTTTTTTTACTTTATTTTTCTTGATATTTTTGTGTCTTATCTTTTGCAACACGGTTAATAGGGAAATATGTTTTGCATGATTTTGAACCCATGATTTAAACTTATTTTTTTAGAAGTTATTCTCTTACATTTAATATTAACAGAATAATTTAAAATATACTTTTAAAAGGTGGTTCATTATTGGAGATTTGACAGAAGTCAGGGAATCCACATGGTGGAGATGAGGTATGCAGGAAAGGCAGTGAGAATGGAAAATCCAAAAATGAGATATCAAGTTGTAGAAACAGCAAGGACACCAGTGTCACTAGATAATAGAATACCTGGAGGAGGATTGTTCGATATTTGATGAGTGTTTGATAAGGGTGTGTATGAATGCTGAAAAGGTATAAAGGAATCGGGATATAAAGGGCTTTAAAAGCCATATAGAGGGTATTATATTTGATCCTGGAGGAAATAGGGAGCTGTTGAAATTTATTGTTCTTACATCAGAAGCATGGAAGAGCCAAAAGAGAGAAGGAGGCATATATGAGAGATATTACCAAAGTAGAAAAGATAGGACATGACAACTTACTGGATCACACAATGGTCTCTAAATTCTCTTACAACTCCCAAATTATGTGATTCTGTGAATCACTACAGAGGGCTTGACTGATATGTAGTTAATTGTCAGATATAGATGTATAGCTATACAGATACATATATAGCTAGATGTAAAATATGTATGTATACACGTGAATGTATACATACACTCACATACACACATAGTATATGTTCATATAAATACACACATGTATGTGTGTGTATGTATGTACAACCTTTTTCCTGCTGGAAGATTTCAGATGTTATCAAATTGTCTTTGGATTGAATATAGAAGTAATGGGGAAAACTACTGATAAATATTGGTTGTTAGAAACCATAAAATAGCAGATGAAACATCAAAGGGATAGTGGTACAGAGGACCGATAATTCATAGAAGACAATATCTAAAGTGAAAGTCAGCAATTAAACTCATTACTTCAGATTTCTATGCAGAGATGCACAAAGAATGTCTAATGAGTAGTTAACTGATTTTATTAATGAAGTGAAATTAATTTGGTATTACTGATTTTATTAGGACTTAGCATATTGGAAAATCTTTTGAAAGAGTTCCATATAAAGGATGGGGTACCACTGCATTTCATGCAGATTTACTCATGTAAGCAGATCTAAGAACACGAGAAGGGAAGTTTTGTGAAAATTCAAAGGAACCAGTAGCAATATTTTGTACATTGGAGGGAGTGGAGTACTAACCAAGAATGTGAATAAAAGAAAAAAAATCTGGAAACATAATTCCAACTTGATAAATGGTCATTCATGATATTAGATGTGGGGGAGACAAATTTTGGGGTTTCAGTTTTTGCAACTTAAAAACACAAGATTTGGCCTTCAATTATCTTCAAGTTCCTTTCCCTCTAGAGTTTTTGATTTTAAGAATCTCTCAAAAGTTATTCTAAAACTTGCTTCATACAAGTTCTGCCTAAAGGTTTAGAAACTATTGTTAAATGTAAATGATTAAAAGAAGAGTAATATTAATAGATGGTATTTTAACTTGTTAGTTCATTTAATAATAGGTAATTCTGTGATTATGTAACCATATGGGATAAGAAAAGGAGATAAGAATAGCTACCAGTTTTACTGGCACATGAATAATAAGCTTCTTACAAAGAGAGTTTGGGAGTTTCCTCTGGGAAATTATTATACTGAGAAATTACAGAATTAGGTAATTAACATTTTAGCTGATAATTCAGTTAAGAACTGTTAAAGCAGTATGTGAAAGCCAGTGGTCTGTTGTGTGTAACGAATGATAACTGATGTTATTAGAAGCAATGTTCAATTAGAAAATGTATATTTGTATCAGAGTCTTTACCTTTGCTCTGATGATAGAAAGAATAAACAGCGTTTTTTTTTTTTTTTATGCAGAAGTGGTAATGGAGTAAACCACTTGACAGTGTTTATAAATGAATTGAAAATATGTATACTCAAAAGAACTTTTACTCTGTACTCAATGAGTTCATTATCACATTTGTCTGGAAATATAATTTTTCATAGAATATTAGAGTAAGGAGGAACCTTGACCTTTGTGTGTGTGTGTGTATGTGTGTGTGTGTGTGTGTGTGCACATGTGCAATGCACATATGCAGCAACACATTGGAAAAGATATCTTTAGACCCTTGGTCTCCTGATTCTTAGCCCAGACTTTTTTTCCCCTGACACTCTGATAGTATGTAAATTGGAAATCTGAAGATTGTGTTTTTCTACTGAGTTGGGGAATATAACTAATAGCTCTAGCTCAGAAGAACTAATTCTTTGACAATTTCTTTTCATTCTATGTCACCTTTGGGAATGCACTATTTATAATTAACTTATTCCTTGTAGTTGTACATGAAAAGAATGAGATTCAGAACTTTTTACTGCAAGTAATGATCAATAAATGTGTCTTGCTTCTTTATAACATATATGAGTAATGATAATAGGATTCCCTTCTGAGCTGCAGCCTCAAACTAAAGCCAACTAGTGTGTATTCAGGTTTCTTCAGTGACAAATTCTGCCCATGATCTAATCAGTTTAAACCAGATAATTAGACACCTTTTATTTCTTACAGATAACTGCAGATTTATAGGTTCCCTTTTTGAGAGATCTCCATTTTCCCAGGATGATATAGGTTTTACATGGCTCCTTGGACCTTAACCAAAAAAAGACCAACTAAGAAAGCCTCATTGGCCCTCACAAATGGATGATACATGACAGTATTTTAGGTCTTTAAGGTGAGAAACTCTTGGATCTTAAAGGTCCTACCACAAACATTCAACTCATTTGATTCATCAACTATTTTTTCTACCAAAGAGAGGCCAATTCACCAGATTATATCCCCAGTATCAAGGCTTATTTGGTGCTGGGATTGTATTAGTGAGCTGTTGTCACATGAAGTATTAATTGGCAAGTCACTAGTTTCATTAGTACAAGTCTTTCTCCCCTTTCAAGCGGTGTCTTCACATTTATTGCTCTTCCACTTCATTGGTTTTTGTCTGCTTGTTTGTTTCTTTTTACAATTCAAGTAAATAATATGGTATCATTGGTGTGCCATCATGCTTTAACAGCCATATACACTGGGCATAGTTATGTAAGACACATAGCTTTCCACAAATGGCCACAATATTTCATACCTCTCAAGTGTTCTCATGTCTGTCTTAAGAAATATGTGAGAGATGTGACAATTTCTCCAAAACTTAGGAAATAGTTCATAACAAAGGACAAAAATTCCCACTGCACCTCTTAATTATTTTCATCACAAACTCAAAAATATCACAGTGGTTGAGATACCTTGATAAATTAATTTCCCCCCAAGTGCTTCACACAAATAAATCTACTATTCCCATTGTAGACCAGAGGGAGTATAAAAACCTTCACATATTCATGTACTTCATAACTCTTGAATTGATTCCTTATTTTCACAATAAATCAAGTTTGCACATTTTTATTCCAAATTGAAAAAGTATGTCCACAAAAATCCATTATAATTTTTAATCACTAATGTGATATCTGTATTATTTATGAGTTGATTAATTTACTTAATTTGAAAATTAAATATCTATTTAATGCGATGCTCACTCCAATGGACAAACTCAATCAAACCTACAAGCATTTATCAGGGACTTACTATGTGCCAGACATATTGATAGGCACTAAGAGTACCAAAACAAAAAAGACAGTCCTTACTTTCAAGAAACTTATATTCTATTTGTTGGAATGGCATGCATAAAGAAAATTAAATTCAATATATGCTAATTATTTTCAAAAAGCATGCAGAAGTGCAAAAGGGTGAGATATTAAGAATAAAATATTGGTTCTAAATGGACACACTGGAAAGGTATGGTTAGGTGGGAAAGGGATATTGGAGAAATAGGTCTGACATGGATGATTATGAATTAGCTGATACTGATGGCCAAGGTAAGGAGGTTTTCTTTATGCAGACTAGAACTCAGAATCACAAAGATTTTGACAGGGGAACGTAGGACAGTAGATATACTTTTCTCAGTGACAGTGGTTACCTATCTATCTACACACATATATGTATATATTTACACACACACACATATATTTCTAATTAGTATTCTTAATGCCTTGTGTGGATGCCTTTCTGACCTAGAATTATCAGTTGTTTATGGTATATACAAATGTGGTGGGATATAACTTTTAATCTGAGATGATATATCTTTCAACTTTAGGTATTATACCCTTTAACCTTATTCTAAATAAAGTTATTTTTAATTATGTTTTACATTTCATAACATCATTAAATTCTAATTCTAAGCCAGAATAACTGCAACATTGTGACCTATACCTGGAACACTTGCATGTCAAAGTGATTAACAATGTTTCTAGAAGTCATCCAAAAATTCAATCAGTAAGTAAATTAACATTTATTAAACAAATTTGTGCCATACACTGGACTAAGTACTTGGGACACACAAAAAAGGCAGCACAAAATTAATATTCTGAAAGCAACCCATGAAGGGGTTAGAAACCTTTTTTAAAGAATATTTTTAAGTCAAATTGGACTCACTTTACAAAGCAATATTAAAGGCTAACAAAAGGCTTTTATCACTGTAGATGTCAAATGGAACTGCAAGTGGTTATTTCTGGACTGAGCCTCTATAATGGGTTGGATCTATTAGCAGAATTAAAAAGTTAATACAATATAAATATGAATAAGTCAATGTGTAAATAAAGAAGTACCAAATAGAATACCTTAGTCAGGTGATTTGTTTGTAGAAATATAGGAATTTATTATCTTAAGTCAGGGATCAAGTCATTGAACTAAGAAATTTCAGAAAGGTTATCTTTAATGATCCTGCACATATTGATCAAAAGATATGATACAATTAAGTAGTAGAAAGGATGGAATGTAGCACTTCACATAGAAAAAAATAGCATTTACCATATAACTATAAAGGCCCTTTCAGGTGGCCAGAAATATTTTCTAGAATCTAAGTTTATCATTTAGCAAGTGAGCAACTCCCATGCCACTAAGAAAAACCCAAATAAATAAAATACAAATAAGTAAATAAACTGTATTCAAATTTGAGCATTATTACAGACAGGACTGATATCCACAGCTTCCCAGAATGAACATAAAAGACAGATATAAAGATAGACAACTTTAAGACTATTACCATGTGGAATATACACAAATCTCCAAATTCAATGGAAATAAAAGATTTAAAACACTGAAATAGTAAATTAAGAAATTAAAACAATTTGCTTATAATTTGAAGTAAATGTCATTTCTATCATAATGTGTACTTTTCAAATTTCTCTAGAAAATGTTTCAGTGAGTCTACAAAAGTTGAATCTGTATCTCAATATTCTTGCTCATTTGAAAAAGCAACCATTTTATCTACCCATGCAAAGAGCCACAGATTATTGGTGTAAATATGAAGAGACCAAAGGATAGTGATATAGCCTAAGATCACTTTTATCCGAATCCCACTAACTAAGATGAAAATGAGACAAGAGATTATGAAGAAATAAAATATTCATAATAATAGATGATGAGTAAGTATGAAAGCATTGACATAGAAATTTATTGGTGAAAAATAGTCATAGACTAGTTTTTAAAACATACTTTTACATATTTAAGGCATATTTCACAATATTTTCATACCTATATGTTATTTGATCATTGTAAGGGTTCTTTGAAATAAATAGGTGATAAATGATTTTCAGACTATTTATCATAATGAACATTTTTATGGCACCTCGAAAATTCGGTTTAACAATAATTCAATAAACACTTATTCCTCACTTATCAAATATATAACATTATCCTAGGTCTCAACTTGATGGAAACCGAAAGATAAAATTTATTTTCTACATTAAAGAACTCAGAAACTACTAAAATACAAAATACTATACACTCAGTGCATAAGAGATCCAAGAAAAGAGATAGTTTGAGAAACTTTCTGTCAAACCTTTAATTTTTCTTTATTTGGGGGGGGCACTGGGGGAAGGATGAGTGGGCCAAAAGAATCCAATGATATTACAGTGGAAAAGTTCAGTAAGAAAGATTTTTTTTTTAAATCTGCTTGTTTAGGATAAGATTGTACAAAGACTCCCACACAATTCCACCAATATACCTCAGTCTTCATCTGAATCTATTCCATTGTTATAGTCTAAGGCCTATAATCAACACAAACTGCCAATCATACTATTCCATCTCCACCAATTGCATTATAGAAGGAGCAAAAGAGAAAATTGTTCTTCAAAGATAACATAGAAAATAAAAAAAGACCAGAAAAATCCAAGATTTTGTCATTTTAGTCTATTTCCTTTCTTTAAAAGCCAATAAGTTCTTTCAAAGCAAGATTTTTCTTCCAGAAAACAATAATACATATCAAATTCATTTTGAATAAATTACATGAACCACATTTCTGATATTATTTTTGGCATCATTCATGTTTGCATTAATTTTTCTCTGTTGATTTATTGGCTTCATATATTACAGATGCTTAGTTTATTAATGTTTATCTAATTTTTGTTGTGTGCATTTGTTTCAAAACCAGAATCCTATACATCTCTCAACTAAACAAAGGCTGACAATACTTCTTTTCACTTTTTTATTCCTTTACTTTAAAAAAAATAATTTCTTTGAAACAGATTTCTGAATCATGAGCTCTGAGAACTGAAAGGTTTTCTGGTCCAAAACTATGCCTAAAGTATGAATTGCCTCTACAACATGATTCTATATCCAATTTATGTAGGGGATATTTTGAACAATTCTGAGCATGATCATTTTGTCAGGTCATGTTTGATTCTTATTCCTATTCACATGGTTTGTTAAATCTAGGAGTTTATACCAGCTAGCTACCACAATGAATCAAGAGCAGCTGCAACATAAAATGCAGATACAAATGGATTCCTGATATTTCTATTAAGGTGTTATTCAGTAGTATAGTCATTTCTGACTCTTTGTACCTTTGTATCAAGTATTTTTTTTTCATTTTTTTCCTTCTTATTATTTTAATTTAATTTACAACACTCAGTTACACAACTTTTTAAGTTTCAAATATTCTCCCCCTACCTCTCCTTCCTCCTTAACCACAAGATGGCATGTAATCTGATATAGGTTCTACATATACCTTGAATTAAACTTATTTACCCAATAGTCAAGTTGTAAAGAAGAATACAACAAATAGAATGAATCATGAGAAAGAAGAAATAAAGCAAAAAAGAAGAGAAAAAAGAGAGCAAATAATTTGCCTTGTCTGCAATCAAACTCTGTAATTCTCTGGATGTGGATGGCTTTTTCCATCATGAGTCTTTAGGGGCTGTCTTTGAACCTTGTATTGCTGAAATGAGCCAAGTCTATCAAAGTTAGTCATCACAGATATCTTGTGTCTGTAATCGTTAATAATATTCTCCTGGTTCTTCTCTCCTCACTCAGCATCAGATCACATAAATCTTTCAAGGTTTCTATGAAGTCCATCTACTCCTCATTTCTTACAGGATGATAGTATTCCATTACATTGATATACCGCAACTTGTTTAACCATTCCCCCAATTGATGGGCATCCCCTTGATTTCCAATTCGTTGCCACCAAAAAAAGAGCTATTACAAATATTTTTGTACATACTGGTCCATTTCCCACTTGTGTGGTCTCTTTGGGATACAGCCCTAGAAGTGGTTTTGCTAGGTCAAAGGGTATGCACATTTTTATAGCCCTTTGGGCATAGTTCCAAATCGCTCTCCAGAATGGCTAGATAAGTTCACAGCTCCACCAGCAATGTAACAGTGTTCCAATTTTCCCGCATCCTCTCCAACATCTATCATTTTCCCATTTTGTCATGTTGGCCAATCTGACAGGAGAAGTGTGGTACCTAAGAGTTGTTTTGATTGGCATTTCTCTAATCAATAGTGATTTTGAGCATTTTTTCATATGCCTATAGATATCTTTACATTCTTCCTCTGAAAACTGCCTGTCAATATCCTTTGACCTTTTATCAGTTGGGGAATGACTTGTATTCCTATACATTTGACTCAGTTCCTTGTATATTTTAGAGGTTAGAGCTTTATCAGACATACTGGTTGTAAAAAATCTCCCAATTTTCTGCTTCCCTCCAATCTTTGTTGCATTGGCTTTGTTTCTACAAAAACTCTTCAAATTAATATAATGAAAATTATCCATTTTGCATTTAATAATGCTGTCTATTTCTTGTTTGGTCACAAGTTCTTCCCTTCTCCATAATTCTGACTAGTAAACTATTCCTTGCTCTCCCAAATTGCTTATAGTATCAGCCTTTATACCTAAATCATGAATCCATTTTGATGTTATTTCGGTATACCGAGTAAGATAGTGATCTATGCCCTGTTTCTGCCATACTATTTTCCAGTTTTCCCAGCAGTTTTTGTGAAATAGTGAATTCTTAACCCAGAAGCTGGACTCTTTGGGTTTATCAAAGAGGAGCTTGCTACAGTCATTGGTGCTGCATCTTGTGTACCTAACCTATTCCACTGACGTGTCACTATTTCTTAGCCAGTACCAAATAGTTGTGATGACTGCTACTTTATAACGTAGTTTAATATCTGATATAACTGGGCTGCCTTCTCTAGCATTTCTTTTCATTAATTGCCTTGATATTCTGGACTTTTTTCTTCCAGATCAATTGGTTATTATTTTACCCAGCTCTGTAAAATAATTTTTGTTAGTTTGATTAGTATGGCACTGAATGAGTAAATTAATTTAGGTAACATTACCATTTTATTATATTATCTCTGCCTAACCATGAACAACTTATGCTTTCCATTTATTTAGATCTGACTTTATTTGTGTGAAAAGTGTTTTGTAACTGTGTTCGTATACGTCCTGGGTTTGTCTTGACAGATATACTCCAAATATTTTACAGTGTCTACAGTAAATTTAAATGGAATTTCTCTTTCTATTTCTTGCTGTTGTGCTTTGTTAGTAATATATAGGAATGCCAAAGATTTATGTGGGTTTCTTTTATATCCTGTGACTTTGCTAAAGTTCTTTATTATTTCAAATATTTTTTTCACTTGATTCTCATGGTTCTCTAAGTAAATCATCATATCATCTGCAAAGAGTGATAACTTAATTTCTCCTTTGCCCATTCTAATTCCTTCAGTTTTTTTTTTCCTTTTATTTCTAAAGTTAACATTTCTGGTACCAAAATGAATTATAGGGGTGATATTGGACATCCTTGTTTCATCTGCAATCTTATTGGAAATGCATCTAGCTTATCCCCATTACATACATTGCTTGCTGATAGTTTTAGGTAGATGCTACTTATTATTAGGAAGGCTCCATTTGTTCCTGTGCTTTCTAGTGTTTTAATAGGAATGGGTGTTGTATTTTGTCAAAAGCTTTTTCTGCATCTATTGAGATAGTCATATGGTTTCTGCTAGTTTTGTTGTTGATATGAACAATTATGCTGATAGTTTTCCTAATATTTAACCAGCCTTGCATTCCTGGAATAAATCCAACCTGGTCATAGTTTATTATTCTGATGATAAGTCACTGTAGTCTTTTTGTTAATATTATATCTAAATTTTTTGCATCAATATTCATTAGGGAAATTGGTCTATAGTTTTCTTTTTCTGTTTTGACTCTTCATGGTTTAGGTATTAGTACTATATTTGTGTCATAAAAAGAATGTGGTAGGACTCCACCTATTTTCCCCAAAATTCTATAAAATATAAGGATTATTTTTTCTTTAAATGTTTGATGCAATTCACATATAAATCCATCTGACCCTGCAGATTTTTTTTTTCCTAGAGGGGTTCATTGATAGCTTGTTCAATTTCTTTTTCTGAGATGGGGATATTTAGGTATTTTATTTCCTCTTCTGATAATCTGGGCAATAGACAGACAGACAGATAGATAGATAGATAGATAGATAGATAGATAAATAGATAGATAGAGATTAGACAGATAGAGTAAATATTCATCCATCCATTTCCCTAAGATTATCAAATTTATGGGCTTGCAATTTGGCAAAATAATTCCTAATTATTGTTTTAATTTCCTCTTCATTGGAGGTGAATTCACGTTTTTCATTTTTGATACTGGCAATTTAGTTTTCTTGTTTCTTTTCTTAAAAAAAAATCAAATAGACAGGCAGCTGGAAAGCAGAGACTTGCTTAAGCTCTCCCCCAAAATCCCTCCAAACACCTGTAAAATGCTAGAGCTGCAGGATCCATGAAATAGCAGAGAACAGGTCTCCAGCACTGGGGAGCCTGATTGGTCACGAGGAGTGGAGCTCAGCCCGGTATGGGCCATGCTGGCGCAGACCAGACCTGGAGTCAACCAGCTGGAACAGGTCTTGGGGCCATGAATCAGGGAGCTGTGGCAGTTACCAGACGTCTCAACCCACAAACAACAAAGATCCGGTTAGAGGGAAACTGTGGGATCAAGTTCAGAGCAGTTGAGCCAACAACCCTGAGGGTGGCAGAAGTGGCGCAGTGGTGGTGGTGGCAGCAACAGTAAGCTCCTTAGGCTTCCTCCAGAGATCCAGCATCAGCTGCTGGCTCACATGGTAGGAGGAATATAGCAGCAGATCAGAGCAGGAGTACAAAGGGCACTTTGTGGGCACAAAGGCAGATTCTCTTGCTGTGCCTTGCTTGGATCAGTATTGCTGTATTAGTTGGAGGTTCTTAGCAGAGGAGGAGTTCTGCTGTGACAGACCCTGTGGTGATGGTGGAGTAGAAGCAGCTCTGAAAACAGCATTGCTTGGACCCTAAAGCTTGGGACAAAGTATTCTCTACTCTACAAGCAATCATATCCTGACCAAAAGCTAAAGGGTCAAGTAGTTGGCTGGGAACATGAACAGGCAGCAAAAACGAACTCAGACTCATACCTAGACTCAAACTCAAACTCCAAATTTCTTTTTTGATGACAAAGAAGAGCAAAACATACAGCCAGAAGAAGTCAACAAAGTCAAAGAGCCTACATCAAAAGTCTCCAAGAAAAATATGGATTGGGCTCAGGCCATGGAAGAGCTCAAAAAGGATTTGGAAAAGCAAGTAAAGAAGTAGAGGAAAAATTGGGATGAGAAATGAGAGCGATGCAAGAAAACCATGAAAAACAAGTCTTTAACTTGCTATAGGAGACACAAAAAATACTGAAGAAAATAACACCTTAAAAAATTAGACTGACCCAAATGTCAAAAGAGCTCCAAAAAGCCAATGAGGAGAAGAATGCCTTGAAAGGCAGAATTAGCCAAATGGAAAAGGAGATCCAAAAGACCACTGAAGAAAATACTACTGAGTAAAAAATTTGACTTTCAAATACAGGAATCAAGAGAAGCATGAAAAGATGAATGAGAATGCGACTTACTAAAGTTGAACTGTTTACATTCCTACATGGAAAGATGATGTGTGTAATTCATGAGACCTTTCTCAATAAACAGAGTTGAAGGGAATATAGACAGGACACAGGATGAGTTGAATATGAAGGGATGATACCTAAAAAATAAAATAAATGTAAGGGGTGAGAGAGGAATATATTGAGAGAGGGAAAAAGGGAGAGATAGAATTGGGTAAATTATCTCACATGAAAGTAGCAAGAAAAAGCAATTCTGTTGGAAGGGAAGAGGGGGCAGGTGAGGGGGAATGAGTGAATCTTACACTCATCGAGTTCAACTTGAGGAAGGAACAACATACACACTCAATTGGGTATTTTACTCCACAGGAAAATAAGGAGAAAGGAATAAAAAGGGGGAGATGATAGAAGGGAGGGCACATACAGGGAGGAGGTAATCAAAAGTGAACACTTTTGAAAAGGGACAGGGTGAAGGGAGAAAATTGGAAAAAGGGGGACAGGATAGGACAGAAGGAAATATACTTAGCCTTTTACAACATGAGCATTGTGGAAGTGTTTTACATAATGATACATGTGTGATCTATGTTGAATGGCTTGCCTTCTTAGGGAAAGTGTGTGGGAAGGGAAGAGGGGAGAGAATTTGGAACCCAAAGTTTTAAAAGAAGATGCTTAAAAAATCTGTCTTTGCCTACAGCTTGGAAACAAGATATATAGGGAATGGTGTATAGAAATATATCCTACCCTACAAGAAAGTAAGGGGAAAGGCGATGGGGGGTAGTAGGGTGAAAGAAGGGAGGGTTGACTGGGGAATGAGGCAATCAGAATATGTGCCATCTTGGAATGGGGGAGAGGGTAGAAATGGGGAGAAAATTTGTAACTCAATATCTTGTGGAAATCAGTGTTGAAAAGTAAAATATTAAATAAAAATGATAAAACAAATTTAAAAAAAATCAAATTTACCAAAGGTTTATCAATTTTATTGTTTTTTGTTTCATAAAACCAGCTCCTAGTTTTATTTATTGGTTCAATAGTTTTCTTGATTTCAATTTTATTGATCTCTCCTTTGGTTTTCATTATTTCTAATTTGATGTTTAATTGGAGCTTTTCAATTTGTTCTTTTTCTAACTTTTACACTTGCATGCTCAATTCATCGTTCATCTCCTTTTTCTCTATTTTATTCATGTAAGCACTCAGAAATATAGAACTTTCCCTAAGAACTTCTTTTGCTGCATCCCATGAGTTTTGTATGTTTTCTCAATATTGTCATTCTCTTGGATGAAGCTATTCATTGCTTCTATGATTTGTTCTTTGACCCACTCATTCTTTAGGATTAGATAATTTAGTTTCCAATTAATTTTTAGTCCATCTTTCCACGGTCCTTTATGACAAAAAAGTTTTATTGCATCACGATCAGAAAAGGATGCTATGACTATTTCTGCCTTTCTGCATTGGATTGTGAGGGTTTTATGTCCTAGAACATTATCAATTTTTGTGTATGTGCCATGTACCACTGAGAAAATAGTATTTTCCTTTCTAACTCCATTCAGTTTTCTGAAGAGGTCTATCATATCTACCTTTTCTAAAATTCTACTCACCTCCTTAACTTCTTTCTTGTTTATTTTTGGGTTAGATTTAGCAAGTTCAGAGAGGGGGAGGGTAAACTAGTATAGTTTTGTTGTCTGTTTCTTCCTATAACTCCCTTAACTTGTCCTCTAAGAACTTGCATGCTATAACACTTGGTGCATATATGTTATGTAATGACATTACTTCATTGCCTATGGTGCCTTTGTGCAGGATATAGTTTCCTTACTTTCCTCTTTTAATTAGATCTATCTTTGCTTTTGCTTTTTCTGAGATTAGGATTGCTACCCCTGCTTTTTTAATTCAGCTGAAGCATAATATATTCTATTCCAGCCTTTTACCTTTACCTTGTGTGTATCCCCATGTTTCAGATATGTTTCTTGTAAACAACATATTGTAGGATTTTGGTTTTTAATCTATTCTGCTATCTGCCTCCATTTTATGGGAGAGTTCATCCCATTCACATTCACAGTTATGATTGTTATCTGTGTCTTTTTTTTCCATCCCATTTCCCCCCTCCATTGATGCTTTTATTTCTCCCTTCCCCCTTACCCTCCTCAAAAGAGTTTCACTTTTGACTCATGCCTCCCTCCACGTTCTTTTCCCTTTCAGTCCCCATGATCTTATTCTTTTCCCTTACTACTTCTTCCCTCCCTTCTAACCCCCCCCCCTTTTCTTTACTCTTTCTGCTCCTACTGCTTGTAGAGCAAGTTTGATTTCTATATTTAACAGGGTATGTTATGCCCTCATTGAACTGAATCCAATGAGTATAAAGCTCAAACACTGCTCTTCTCCCTCTCTTCTTGCCCTCTAGTATAATGTTTTTGTACCTTTTCATGTGATATAATTTACCCTTTTCTGCCTCCTCCTTAGCTCTTCTCCCATTACAATCCCTTTTCATCACTTAATTAAGATTTTTTATCATCACATCAGTTAATTTATACCCACACCCTCTGTCTATGTATATCCCTTTTAGATATTGTACTAAATATACCATTCTCAAAATTAGCAAATATCATCCTCTCATATAAGGATGTAAGCAGTCTTCCCTTGTTAAATAACAAGGGTTTTTATATATTTCCCCTCTGTTTTCCTTTTTTATGCCTTTCTTGATTCTTATATTTCAAGATCAATTTTTCCATTGAGCTCTGGCATTTTCATCAGGAAGGTCTGGAATTCCCTTGTTTCACTGAATGTCCATATCCTTGCCTGAAAGATTATGCTCAATTATGCTGGATAGTTGATCCTTGGTTGTAGTACAAGCTCCTTTGCCTTTCAGAATTTCATATCCCAATCCTTCCAATCTTTTAACGTAGAAGCTGCAAGGTCATGTGTGATTATGACTGTAGTTTCTCAGAATTTGAGTTGTTTCTTTCTGGCCACTTATAGTATTTTCTCCTTGACCTGATAGTTCTGGAATTTGGCTACAATATTCCTTGGAGTTTTAAATTTGTGATCTGTTTTAGGGGGTGATCGGTGGATTCTTTGTATGACTACTTTCCCTTCTGTTCTAGGACCTTGGAGTAGTTTTCCTTGATGCTTTCTTGGAAGATATCCAGGCTCTTTTTTTCATCATGGCTTTCTGGTAGAACAATAACTCTTAGATTATCTCTCCTGGATCTATTTTCCCAGTCAATTGTTTTTCCAATGAAATATTTTATGTTTTCTTCTATTTTTTTCATTCTTTAGATTTTGTTTGACTGATTCTTGATGCCTCATAGAGTCATTAGTTTCTACTTTCCAAATTCTAATTTTTAACAAATTATTTCCTTCTGATAGCTTCTACATCTCTCCATTTGGCCAATTTTGCTTTTCAAAAACCATTTTTTTTCTCTTAGATTTTGTAATTTTTCTTTTACCTCTCTTAATTTGGCTTTTAAAATCCTCTTTGAGCTCTTCCAGTAATGCTTTTTGGGCTTTAGACCAGATCATATTCCCTTTTGAGGTTTCAAATGTGGGTATACTGTCAAAGCTTGTCCTCTTCTGAATTCATTTTTGATCTTCTCCATCACCATAACACAATTCAGTGGTCTTTTTATCCTTTTCTAGCTTGCTTCTTCATGGTTGTTGTCTTTTTCCTGGCTTTTTATTTATTTTTATTTATTTTTAAATTTAATTTATTTAGTATATTTAGTTTTCAGCGTTGATTTTCACAAGAGTTTGAATTACAAATTTTCTCCCCATTTCTACCCTCCTGCCCACTCCAAGATGGCATATATTCTGGTTGCCCCATTCCCCAGTCAGCCCTCCCTTCTGTCACCCCACTCCCCACACATCCCCTTTTCCCTTCCTTTCTTGTAGGGCAAGATAAATTCCTATGCCCCATTGCCTGTGTATCTTATTTCCTAGGTTCATGAAAAACTTTTTTTTGTTTTTGAACATCTGTTTTTAAAACTTTTAGTTCCAAATTCTCTCCCCTCTTCCCTTCCCACCCACCCTCCCTAAGAAGGCAAGCAATTCAACATAGGCCACATGTGTATCATTATGAAAAACCCTTCCACAATACTCATGTTGTAAAAGACTAACGATATTTTGCTCCTTCCTATCCTATCCCTCTTTATCCAGTTTTCGCCCTTGACCTGTCCCTTTTCAAAAGTGTTTGCTTTTGATTACCTCCTCCCCCTATCTGTCCTCCCTTCTATCATCGCCCTTTTGATCTCCTTCCTCCTTATTTAATGTGGGGTAAGATACCCAATTGAGTGTGTACGGTATTCCCTCCTCAGGCCAAATCCGATGAGAGCAAGATTCACTCATTCCCCCTCACCTGCCCCCTCCTCCCTCCCAACAGAACTGCTTTTCCTTTCCACTTTCATGTAAGATAATTTACCCTTTCTCCCATTCTAAATGCATTCCTCTCTCATCACTTAATTTGATTTTTTTTAGATATCATCCCTTCATATTCAAATCATCCTCTGCCTTCTGCCTACACACACACACACACACACACACACACACACACACACACACACACATATATATATACACACATACATATATACATATGTATACACATACAGACACATACATACATACATGAGTTAGTCTATTTTTTAAGATGTTGTTTTCTTCAATATTTTTTTCAGTATTTTTGGGTCTCCTTTAGCAAGTCGTTGATTTGTTTTTCATGGTTTTCTTGCATTCTTCTCATTTCTCATCCCAATTTTTCCTCTACTTCTCTAACTTGCTTTTCCAAATCATTTTTGAGTTCTTCCATGGCCTGAGACAGTTCATGTTTTTCTTGGAGGCTTTGGATGTAGGCTCTTTGACTTTGTTGACTTCTTTTGGCTGTGTGTTTTGGTCTTCTTTGTCACCAAAGAAAGATTCCAAAGTCTGAGTCTGAATCTGAGTGCATTTCCGCTGCCTGGCCATGTTCCCAGCCAACTTACTTGACCCTTGAGTTTTTCAGCGGGGTATGACTGCTTGTAGAGTAAAGAGTACTTTGTTCCAAGCTTGAGGGGATGCACTCTTGTTTTCAGAGCTATTTCTATGCAGCCAGCTCTGCCACTCCAGCACTCTTCCTTCCCCAAGAACTGCCAACCAAGACCTGACTCAGATCTTAAGCAGGCTCTGCACTCCTGCTCTGATCTTCCACTTAATTCCTCCCACCCGGTAGGCCTGGGGCCAGAAGCAACTGCAGCAGTAGTTCTGTAGCTGTACCACCTCAGCTGCCTCCGGGGCGGTGGCCAAACCATGAACTCCTTTCACTACCCGCAGCTTTTCCCACTAACCTTCTGTGTTGTCTTTGGTGTTTGTGGGTTGAGAAGTCTGGTAACTGCCACAGCTCACTGATTCAGGGTGCTAGGGCCTGTTCCACCAGTCTCTTTGTCTGGTTGATCCTGTCGCTGGCCATGCTGGGCTTCACTCCCCTCTGCTCCCAGCTCTGTGTGCAATAGACATGACCTAGTGACCATCCAGGCTGTCCTGGGCTGGATTCCTGCTTCCCTCTGCTATTTTTTGGGTTCTGCAGTTCTAGAATTTGTTCAGAGCCATTTTTAATGGGCTTTTGGAGGGAACTGGCAGGGAACTCACCAAATCCCTGCTTTCCAGGTGCCATCTTGGCTCCACCTCCCCCTCCCAGTAGACATTTTACATTCAGTATCCAAAGCAGAACTCATTTTCTGTCTCCCTAAACTTGCCCCCACCATGATATCTTCCTTATTACTGTAACGATCAACATCATCCTCCCAGTCCCTCAGGGTCACAATTTGGGACTCATCCTGTATTCCTCATTATTGCTCACCAGCAAATTCAAACTACTGCCAAGATCTACTCATTTTACCTATGAAAAATCCCTCTAATACCCCTCTGCCCCCCTCATACACAGTTCTTACATGGCCATTACACTAGTGTAGGCTTTCATCATGTCATGACTTAAATATTGGGGTAGTATATTGGTGGATTTGCCTGCCTCAAACCTCTCCCCATTTAAATTAAATCTCCATTTAACCACCAAAGTGATTTTCCTAAAACACAGTTCTGATCATGTCACCTCCTTACTCAATTTACTCCAATGACTTCCTATTGCCCCCAGAAGCAAACACAAATATGGTTTTTGGCATTCAAAGCCTTTCAAAACTTACTCCTCCCCTAACTTTCCAGTCTTCTTATATATGACATCCCAATATGTAATTTTTGATCCAATGATTTTGGCCTCCTGGGTGCTCCATGATCAAGATCATCTCTTGGCTCCAGGCATTTTATCTGACTGGTCCCCATTCCTGGAATGCTCTCCCTCCTCTGTTTGGACCTCTTTGGCTTTAAGTCCCAACTAAAATCCCATCCTCTATAGGAAGCCTTTCTGAACCTCTCTGCACTCCTTCTTTTAATTATTTTCTATTTATCCTATATATAGCTTTCTTCAAATATATTTACATGTTGTATCCCCTGTTAAATTTTAAGCTCCTTAAGGAACTGTCTTTTGTTTCCTTTTATATCCTCAGTGTTTTGTATGCTGCCTGACACATAGTAGTCACTTAATAATTGTCTATTGATGTCAATAATTTTTTTCAATTTTTTTCCTTTCCTGTTTTTCCTTCTTCTTATGATTGTTAATAGTCTGAAAGTCTTCTTTTGAAAATTGTTTGTTCATATATTTTGACTACTAATATACTGATGTTTTTGTCCTATATTTCTGTTAGTTGTCTATATGATCATACATTCTCAACCCAAAAATATATGTATGTAAATATTAAATTTTACTATAAGCAACAGTTTTATTAGACTGAACATCACCACAGAGTTGAAAAAGGTATTCTGCTGAAAAAATTAGGACATACAATCACATATAAGCAAATACATTCAACAAATATTTTTGACCACTTGCTATATACCAAATTCCCTTTTTTCTTAAATCTGACACAAAATGAGTCAGTTCATACTTCTTGATTGAGTCATTGACTGATAAATGAACAAAACAAACTAGTAAACAAATTCCCCTTTTAATATATTCTTAGAAATTACAGGAAGGAGAGGCTAAACATATTTCACATTTTATTACCTTTAATGCTTAATTCTTATTGGCTTCTCTTTTGTTTTCCATTAGGCCCTGGGTGATTGACAAAGTATTAATTTTAGTGATGGTCTTGTATTGCAGTACTCATTGCATAGGTAAAAACATACATAAACTGAACTTGTATATGACTTAATATAATCTAGTTTTTTTTTGCAGCTATAAAATGGATGTTGTAGCATTAATTGTTTCATAACAGTAAAGTTGTGGAAAAAAGATAACTGTGTCTTATTTTCTGACTCAGAAGATATTTCAGAAGTTAAGGGCATTGAACTTGAGCATCAGCTATAAAACTTTTTATCTGTCAGGCCAAAGAAAACCTGCTAAGCTCAATGCCTTATAGCTATTTTACCTTGAGCAGTGATTTCATCAAATCCCAGAAGCAGAGTAATCAATCCATTCCCAAACATCCCTAAACTGAAAGAGATTACCTGAACTTTGGGTCATAATACCTAAGGCAACTGCTTTGTTACTATCCTTACATTTTCAACCAATCTAAGGACTTTATGGTTTCTGTTAAATCAAAAGTCTTATCTTTTGACATTCCCTTTGCAACATTCCTGTTCAGTGAAGAAACTGCAGAGTACCCACTTGACAGAAAAAAACATGTGCAGCAAAGACCAAAAAATCTCTGGTCAGAAGTCCCAAAGGGTATAAGGCCAGTGACCTTGGACCAAAAAATTGTGCCACACAAAAGAAACCCAGATAGGATTAAAGAAGGAATTTCATGTAGACATTGTTGTCATTAGGTAAAGTAGAGAGAGAGAAAAATAGAAAGGCCACACTATGGCCTTTGTATATATGTCTTCCAAACAAGTTCTATGTCATCTCTATATATTAATATCCTCTATGAACTATTTGAATAATCTCTAAGGTCCCTCAAGGCAGCTAAGTGGCACAGTGGATAGTACACTTGAGTTGGAGTTCAAATCTAGCTTCAGAAACTTATTAGCTATATAACCTTGGACAAATCACTTAACCTCTATCTATCTATCTATCTATCTATCTATCTATCTATCTATCTCTCTATCTCCCTCAGTTTCTTTGTCTATAAAACGGGGATGATGATGACACGCAGTGTTCAGGGTTGTTGGGACTATCACATGAGACAATAAACACTTTGTGAACCTATAGTACTTTAGAGCTAACTATTTTTTATTTTATCCTAAATCCTGAGA
The DNA here is from genome assembly GCF_011100635.1 of Trichosurus vulpecula. NCBI lineage: Eukaryota > Metazoa > Chordata > Mammalia > Diprotodontia > Phalangeridae > Trichosurus > Trichosurus vulpecula. The sequence continues at coordinate 162,656,026 of NC_050577.1, read as the reverse complement.
TTCAATGATTTGGGGCAAGTCACTTAATGTCTTGGGGCCCTTTAATAATCTTTTCTGTTCTAATTTATATGTGGAAATATCTCACAAAGCTCTTTTTTGGGTATTTGTTAGAATCAGAATAAACGTTAAACTTAAAGAGGGGAAATGACAATTCTTAGCCTTGATAACCACATCTAAAAATAAGGGGTTCAAATTTGTTGATATGTAAAGATTTCTGCCATTCTATTACAAGAGCTCAAATATAGAAGTAACTCAAAAAAGTTGGATAATCGATACAATTTCTACTGATGTTGGGGAGCACTTTTCACCTCAAGACTTCTTTAAGGTATAAAAAGAAAAAAAAGATATTTTTCAAAGCTTCAGGGTATAATATTACTCTTGTTGAAAGTACTAGCAACTCATCTTGACAAAGCATTTCCATACATTTTAAATTTGATGCTTTAGAATAATAAGGTATAATTAACCAAATTCATAGGGAAAGGGGAAAATACCAGTTCTACCAGTTGTTAGTCAATTGTGCCACCAATTTATTGGAGGCTAGAACTCTTGGGATATTTAGTGCTTGGTCATGTTTGCATAATTGATGCTGCACAAAATAGATGCCAAATATTGACTGAGGAAAAGTGAAATCAAATGTGACACATCATCATAAAGATTATAAGAGAATTTGTAGCTAAAGTATATACCAATTAGAATTACTCATATATAATTAAAACAATTGGTCTTTCCTCATCTCTACAGCTGCTAGAGATCTCTACCTCTTAAAATTAAAATGCTTAGCATATACATTTTGAATTTACTTACCTTTCATACATATTATTCTTCCCTCCCCCACCTCAAACCTATCACTACTGATATAATTCTAACTTAAAGCTAGAGACTGTTTTATGTTTTTCTTTTGCTGCTTTTTTGTGTATAGCCTTAGAGCCTAACATAGTCTCTCACAAAATGGAGGAAGTTGCTGTTCATTGAATTGAATGGAATGAAAATTGAATCATAAGAATAATTCCAAATACATTTTGGAAAGAAGATTTCAATAGGATGCCTTTATTATTCTCTGTTAGCCTTCTTGAAAATGAGGTACATGAAAACCTAACAAAGAGTGGAGAGAGGGGAGGTGGAGGGGGGTAGAGAAGGAGTGGGGAGAGAGAGAGAGAGAGAGAGAGAGAGAGAGAGGGAGAGAGAGAGGGAGAGAGAGAGAGGGGGAGGGAGAGAGAGAGAGGGGGAGAGAGAGAGGGAGGGAGGGAGGGAGGGAGGGAGAGAGAGAGAGAAAGAGGGAGGGAGAGGGGGGGGAGGGAGGGAGAGAGAGAGAGGGGGGAGAGAGAGAGAGAGAGAGAGAGAGAGAGAGAGAGAGAGAGAGAGAGAGAGAGAGAGAATATAAATTGTAAAATGACTACTAGATGGAGAAATAAAAAGGCCTAGAGGCAAAGTGACAATGAGGTTGGGGAAGCAGTCTATATTACTATATACCTTTCATCTGGCATCCCTTGGTTACTTTACTGGAGTTTATACATGGGACTCTTCCTACTAAGTTATTGCTAGAGCCCTTTCCCCCTCATAAAACATTGCAATAGGGAACATATCCCTATACCCCCATATCGCTTCCCTTACTCTCTTTTTTATTCTTAATAGATATGACTTTTCACTTCTCTACAGTCTTTTTGGGCTTAGCCAAATAGTCCTTCAAGTTTACAAGTCTGAGCCTCTCTTAATATATGTGTTAATAGCGAGGATAAACACTGAGCTAACTTTACATTTCTAATTCACACTACATAAGGATAACTTGTTATCTCAGAGTTGAGGATGGGAAATGGGAATTCAATAGATAAAGCCTTGACAATAAATCAATCTTTTTGCCGAAGTTACAAAGATGTCAGGTGTTGGTTAGCAAAGATAAGATGATGGAATAAAGGGATTATTCTAGCTGAATTCTCTCAAACTTCCCCTCAAAAGAACTTTCAAATAATCTGTCAAATAGAATTCTGGAATGGTATGACCAACAAATGATTGAGGTGAGATTTTTTTTCCAAAGGAAACCAACTTTGGATCTCAGAAGGAGAGGTTTGTGACATTGAGTTGGGGGCTGGCTGTAAGTACAGAATGCAGCAAAATCAGCTGTGGATCTTGGAGCCAGCAGCACTACTGGGGCCTCTCGCTGTCTAGATATAATAACAAGATTGGACAGCTGATCAGTAAGAGATTACAAGGGACCCCTATATAGGCACTGGGTATAGGATCAGGTGCCATTTGCCAAATTCATTGCACATTACCCAGTTGCAGGCCACAGTTCCAGGGTAGAGGACCACAAATTAGCACTTCACATTGTAGGGGCCCAAGGAGAGAGAACAAGCTAGAGTTCTACTTCCTGATTGCAGTTCTAGGATAGAAAAGGAGCAGAGTTCCTAGTCCTTGATTACAGTTGCAGAGTGGAGAAGAACATTAGAGCTTGTGGTCTCAAGGGGGCAAGCACTCTTCCTGCATAAGGACCACAAAGCAGACTGGAAGAGCAGTGACCAAGCCTTTTCCTGGGTTACATCACCTTCAAATCATTAAACATTTACAATCCCCATAATTAGCTGTGAAAACAGCAGGGTAGAAAAGCCTGAAGATTGGGATAGTGGCCCCCACCAACCATCAGAGATGAGCAAAGCCCATATCCAGCATAAAGTTCAAGAAAAAGGCTTAAAAATATAACAACAAAATAAACTAACCATTAAAAGCTACCATGGGAAGCTCAAGACAAAAAAATCAGAAGATGATGACAATGTGAAAGCATCTGTAAGTAGAGCCTCAAGAAAACTGCAGATCAGACCTATGCTGAAAAAGAATTCCTAGATAAGCTGAGGAAATATAAAAAGAACAAAAATAATTAAAACAAAACTAAGAAAATCAAGAGAAAAATTACAAAAAATGAAATCAATGAAAGAATATTATGAAAAGAGAAATAAATACAGTAAAAATAGGCAAAAAGAATACTTTAAAAAACTCCCTAAAGAGAATTGGCCAAATAGTAAAATAAGTACAAAACTTCACTGAAGAAAAATAGCTCCACAAATACCTGTAGGGTGCAAAAGGAAGACACAATCTTCATCTTTTTCAGATGTAAGCTAAGCAGTTTTAAGCTCATATGAAATACTTCAACAAAAACTATGACTTAGATGCAAGCAAAAGTCTTAAAAATAAATTATATTTAATGTGTTTTTTTCTGTGGAAGGGTATCTGCAAACATGTGGGTTTGTATTAGATCCATCAGAATATAATAAAAGAAAAAAAAGGTACCCAATATCATACAAAGTCTTGTTCCATCACCTAGGCTTATTTCACAGGTAGAAATCTGCACACCAGTAGCACCGTACAAGATTTTGAGTTCCAAATTTTCTCCCCATTTCTACCATCCTCTCCACTCCAAGATGGCATATATCCTGATTGCCCTGTTCTCCAGTCAGCCCTCCCTCCTGTCACCCCACCCCCCCACAATCCCCTTTCCCTTTACTTTACTGTAGGGCAGGATAGATTTCTATGTCCCATTCCCTATATATCTTGTTTCCCAGCTGCATGCAAAAAAAATAATTTTTAAGCATCTGCTTTTAAAACTTTCAATTCCACATTCTCTCCCCTCTTCCCTTCCCATACACCCTCCTTAGGAAGACAAGCAATTCAACATAGATCACACATGTAACATTATGCAAAACATTTCCACAATGCTCATGTTGTGAAAGGCTAAGTTTATTTCCTTCCATCCTATCCTATCCCCCTTTATTCAGTTTTCTCCCTTGACCCTGTCCCTTTTCAAACGTGTTTGCTTTTGATTACCTCCTCCCCCTATCTGCCCTCCCTTCTATTATCGCCCCTTTTCATCCCCTTCCCCTTACTTTCCTGTGTAGTAAGATACCCAAGTGAGTGTATATGTTATTCCCTCCTCAAGTTGAATCAGATGAAAGTGAAATTTGCTCATTCCCCCTCACCTGCTCCTTCTTCCCTTCCAACAGAACTTCTTTTTCTTGCCACTTTTATGTGAGTTAATTTATCCTTCTCTCAATGTATTCCTCTCTCACCCCTTAAATTAATTCCATTTTTTAAGATATGATCCCTACATATTCAACTCACCCTGTGCCCTCTGTCTATATTCTCTTCAACTCCCCTAATACTGAGAAAGGTCTCCTGAATTACACACATCATTTTTCCATGTAATGTAACCATAACAGTTCAACTTTAGTAAGTCCAGTATGAATTCTCTTTCTTGTTTACCTTTTTGTGCTTTTCTTGATTCTTGTATTTGAAAGTCAAATTTTCTATTCAACTCTGATCTTTTCATTGAGAAAGCTTGAAAGTCCTCTATTTTATTGAAAATTCACATTTTGCCTTGGAGAATTATACTGTTTTGCTGGGTAGATGATGCTTGGTTTTAATCCTAGCTCCTTTGACCTCTGGAATATCATATTTCAAGCCCTGTGGTCCCTTAATGTAGAAGCTACTAGATATTCTGTTATCCTGATTGTGTTTCCACAGTATTCAAACTGTTTCTTTCTGGCTGCTTGCAGTATTTTCTCCTTGATCTAGGAGCTCTGGAATTTGGCAACAATGTTCCTAGGAGTTTTCTTTTTGTGATCTTTTTCAGGAGGCTATTGGTGGATTCTTTCAATTTCTATTTTACCCTCTGGCTCTAGAATATCAGGGAAGTTCTCTTTGATAATTTCTTTAAAGATGATATCTAGGATCTTTTTTTGATTGTGGCTTTCAAGTAGTCCAATAATTTTTGAATTATCTCTCCAGGATTTATTTTCGAGGTCAGTGGTTTTTCCAATGAGAATTGTCCTCCATTTTTTCATACCTTTGGTTCTGTATTATGGTATCTTGATTTCTCATAAAGTCACCAGTTTCCATTTGCTCCAATCTAATTTTTAAGGTGGTATTTTCTTCAGTGGTTTCTTGGACTTCCTTTTCCATTTGGATAATTCTGCCTTTCAAGGAATTCTGCTCCTCAGTGGCTTTCTGGAGCTCTTTTACCATTTGGATTAGTCTATTCTTTAAGGTTTTATTTTCTTCAGTATTTTTGGGGTCTCCTTTAGCAAGTTATTGACTTGTTTTTCATGGTTTTCTTGCATCACTCTCATTTCTCTTCCCAATTTTTCCTCTACTTCTCTTACTTGCTTTTCCAAATGCTTGTTGAGCCTGAGACCAGTTCGTGTTTTTCTTGTTGGCTTTTGATGTAGGCTCTTTGACTTTGTTGACTTCTTCTGGCTGCATGATTTGATATTCTTTGTCACCAAAGAAGGAATCTAGAGTTTGAGTTTGAGTCTGGGTATGTGTCTGAGTTTGTTTTTGCTGCCTGTTCATGTTCCCAGCCACCTATTTGACCCTTGAGCTTTTTGTCAGGATATGACTGCTTGTACAGTAGAGAGTACTTTGTCCCAAGTTTTAGGGTCCAAGCACTGCTGTTTTCAAAGCTACTTCTACTCCACCGTCATCACAGGCTGTGTCACAGCAGTGCTCCTCCTTCCCCAAGAACCACCAACCAGGACAGCAATACAGATCCTAGCAGGGCACAGCAAGAAAATGTGCCTATGTGCCCACAAAGTGCTCCTTGCCTTCCCGCTCTGATCTGCTGCTAGATTCCTCCCGCTGTGTGAGCCAGGGAATCAGGAAGCCGCTGATGCTGGCATTTGGAGGGCAGCCTCAGGAGCTTCCTGATGCTGCTATGGTCTCCTCTACCCCCAGGGCTGTTGGCCCAACTGCTCTGAACTTGATCAACAGTTTCCCCCTAACCTGCTGTTTGGCATTTGTGGGTTGAGAAGTCTGGTAACTGCGACAGCTCACTGTTTCATGCCCCCAAGGCTTCTTCCAGCTGGCTGACTCTGGGTCTGGTCTGTCCTGCCATGGTCCATGCTGGGCTGTGCGCCACTCTCAGCACCATGTGATAGACCCTTCCTGGCAACGATCCAGGCTCTCCTGGGCTGGAGATCTGTTTCACTCTACTATTTCATGAGTTCAGCAGCTCTAGAACTTGTTCAGAGCCATTTTTTACAGGTGTTTGGTGGGATTTGTGGGGTTGAGTTTAAGCAAGTCCCTGCTTTCCTGCCACTATCTTGGCTCTGCCCCAGTGGCTCCCAATCATTTTAATTTTTAACGATATCTCTATCATTCCACATTCTATACACACTTTATAGTCAATCAATTCTCAGTATCATCCTATCCTATCCTGCCCTCAAATATTTTAACATGTCACCACTATACCCATAAAGAGCTTTCAGGTACCATCCTTTCCATGAAGTTTCACTGAAAAATATGTTCTTCCTGCCATCTCTCTTGAAAGTAATCTCCTTCTTGAAATTTTTCATAACATTTTTCAAAATCCTTTCATTTTAACCTTTCACATTTTCTAATGTATTCTATTTCTTCATGTCATATCCTTTCGATTATACAGTAAATTCCACAACAGGAGGGGATATGTTACAATTCTTGATTCGTATCCTTGCTACCTATAATAGTGACATACAAATAGTAAGCACTTAATAATTATTTAATTGAATTTAATTGAGTATGCAGAATGCACTCTGAATTTAGAAACCTGTACTCATTCTCTGTTTATTGTAGTGTATTTCATATTCACTTTTAAAACTCTTCCATGTCAAGAGAAATTAATATTTTTAATGGAGATGGATCTTGTATCAATTCAGTGCCTCCTTTAAAACAGTGGTACTAGTTCCATTTCCTACTTTCCATTCACTTTATGGTGCATCAAAACTTGTTGGTAATTAGGGACCATTTGATGTACTGAAGTAATAGTCACCCCTCTGGTTTCCTAGGAGAGCAATCAGTAATAACCTTTTTCCCCCAATTCTCTTTTTATTTTAAAATTTTTAGGGTTAATTTTTTCTCTTAATTTTTTTTTTTCAAATTGCATGCAAAGATAGTTTTCAACATTCACTTTTACAAGATTTTGAGTTCCAAATTTTTCTCCCTCCTCCCACGCTTTCTTCCTCCTCTAGATGGCATGCAATCTGATGTAGCTTATATATTTAAAATCATACTAAACGTATTTCCACATTAGTCATGTTGTGAAAGAAGAATCAGATCAAAAGAAAAAAAAACTAGAAAGAAAAAGAAAGAGAAAATAGCTTGCTTTGATCTTCATTCAGACTTCATACTTCTTTCTCTAGATGTGGATACCATTTTCCATCATGAGTCTTTTGGAATTGCCGTAGATCATTCTATTGCTGAGAAGAGCTACGGCTATCAAAGTTGATTGTCACACAATGTTGCTGCTACTATATACAATGTTTTATTGGTTCTGTTCACTTCACTCAGCATCAGTTCTGTAAATCTTTTCAGGTTTTTTCTGAAATCTGCCTGGTCATCATTTCTTATAAAACAACAGGATTCCATTACATTTGTATACTACAACTTGTTCAGCCATTCCTGAACTATTGGCATCCCCTCAATTTCTAATTCTTTGACAACACAAAAAAGCTGCTATAAATGTTTTTGTACATATGTGTCCTTTTCATGTTTTTATGAACTCTTTGGGATACAAACCTAGTAGTGGTATTGCTAGATCAAAGGGTATTCACAGTTTTATAGCCCTTTGGGCATAGTTCCAATTTGCTCTCCAGAATGGTTGGATCAGTTCACAAGTCCAATAACAATGCATTAATCTTCCAATTTTCCCACATCTTCTCCAACATTTATCATTTTCATGTTTTGTCATGTTAGCCAACTGATAGGTGTGAGGTGGTACCTCAGAGTTGTTTTAATTTTCATTTCTCTAATCAAATGTTATTTACTACCCTTCTTCATGTGCCTATACATAGTTTTAATTTGTTAATCTGAAAACTCCCTGTTAACGTCATTTGACCATTTACCAATTACAGAATGACTTGTATTCTTATACATTAGATCCAGTTCTCTATGTATTTGAGAAATGAGGACTTTATCAGAAACACTGGCAGTAAAAATAATTTTCCAGCTTTCTACTTTCCTTCTAATCTTCATTGCATTGACTTTGCACAAAAACTTTTTAATTTAATGTAATCAAGATTATTCATTTTGCATTTCATAATGTTCTCTATCTCTTTTTTGGTCATAAATTCTTCCCTTCTTCACAGATCTGACAGGTAAGCTATTTCTTGCTCTCCTACTTTGCTTAAGTATAATCCTTTATGTCTAAATCATGTACCCATTTTGACCTTATCTTGGTATAAAATGCAAGATGTTGGTCTAGGTGTAGTTTCTGACAGTTTTCCCTGTAGTTTTTTGTCACATAGTATGTTCTTATCCCAGAAGCTGGGGTCTTTGAGTTTATCAAGCAGTAGATTACTAAAGTCATTCACTACTGTCTTGTATACCTAACCTGTCCCACTTATCCACCTCTCTATTTCTTAGCCAGTACCAAATAGTTCTGATGATTGCTGCTTTATAATGTAGTCTTAGATCTAGTGTGGCTAGGCCACCTTCCTTTTCTTCTTTTTTTCATTAATTCTGTTGTTGTTCTTGAACTTTTGTTTTTTTCCAGATGAGCTTTGTTATTATTTTTTTCTACCATACAAAATAATTTTTGGTACTTTGACATGTCACTACATTAATAAATTAATTGAGGTACAATTGTCATTTTTATTCTATTAGCTTGGCCTACCTGTGTGCAACTGATATCTAATTATTTAGATCTGATTTGTGAGTGTGTTTGTGTGATTTTTTTAATTGTGTTCATATAGTTCCTGGGTTTGTCTTGGCAAGTAGGCTCCCCAATGTTTTATATTATCTACTGTTATTTTAAATGGAATTTCTTTTTCTATCACTTTCCCCTGCACTTTGTTATTAATATATAAAAATGCTGATGACTTATGTGAGCTTATTTTAATATCCTGCAACCTTGCTAAAGTTGTTAATTATTTGAAGTAGTTTTTAGTTGGTTCTCTTTGATTCTCTAAAACCATCATATCATCTACAAAGAGGGGTAGTATACTTCCTCATTGCTTATTCTAATTGCATCAATTTATTTTTCGTCTCATTGCTAAAGCTAATATTTCTAGCACAATATTGAATAAGAGTGTTGATAACGAACATCCTTGTTTCACCCCTGATCTTACTTGAGAAGTTGCTAGCTTATCCCAATTACATATAATGCTTGCTGATAGTTTTAGATAGATGCTGCTTATTGTTTTAAGGAAAACTCAATTTATTCCTACACTCTCCAGTATTTTTCATAGGAATGGGTGCTGTGTTTTGTCAAAAGCTTTTTTTTCTGCATCTATTGAGATAATCACATCATTTCTATTACTTTTGTTGTCAATATGGTCAATTATGCTGATAGCTTTACCAATATTGAATCAGACCTGCATTCCTGATCATAATCTATTGTCCTGGTGATAAATTGCTTTAATCTTTTTGCTATTATTATTTTGAAAAATTTTGCATCAATATTCATTAGTGAAATTGTTCTATAAATTTCATTCTCTTTTTCACTTTTCCTTTTCACTTGTATTTAGGTATCAACACAATATTTATATCATAAAAAGAATTTTGTAGGACTCCTTCTTTGCTTATCTTTCCAAATTGTTTACATAGTATTGGAATTAATTGTTCTTTAAATATTTGGTAGAATTCACTTGTGATTTCATCTGGCCAGGGCAATGTTATCTTATGGAGTTCATTGATGGCTCTTTCAATTTCTTTTTTTCTGAAATAGAATTAAGTATTTTATTTCATCTTCTGTTAATCTTGGCAATTTATATTTTTCTAAATATTCATCCATTTCACTTAGATTTTCAGATTAATTGACATACAGCTGGGCAAAATTTAATTTCCTCCTTAATTTTCTCCTTTAAATTTCTCTTCATTGGTGATAAGTTGATCCTTAACATTTTTTATACTGGTAATTTGGTTTTCTTCTTCCTTTTTTAAATCAAATTCTCCTAAGGTTTATCTATTTTGCTATTTTTTCATGAAACCAGCTCTGAGATTTATTTATTATTTCAACAGTTTTCTTACCTTCCATTTTATTAATCTCTCCTTTTATTTTAAGAATTTCAAATTTGTTGTCTAATTGGGGATTTTTAATTTGTTCTTTTTCTAGCTTTTTTAGTTGCATTCTCAATTCATTGATCTCCTGTTACTCTGTTTTATTCATTTAAGCATTTAGAGATATAAAACTTCCCATAAGTTGCAGTATGTTGTCTCATTATTGTCATTCTCTTAGGTGAAGTTATTGATTTGTTTGTTTGACTCACATGTTCTTTAAGATTAGATTATTTAGGTTCCAGTTAATTTTTAGTCTTTCATTCCATGGCCCTTTATTACATGTAAATTTTATTGCATCATGATCTAAGAACGATGCATTTAAAATTTCTTCCTTTTTGCATTGGAATATAAGATTTTTATGCCTTAATACCTGGTCAATTTTTTTTGTATAGGTACAGTGTACCATTGACAAAAAGTTATAGTCCTTTCTCTCCCCATTCACTTTTCTGCAGACGTCTACCATATTTAACTTTTCTAAAATTATATTAACCTCCTTAATTTCTTTCTTGCTTATTTTATGTTGAGATTTATTTAGTTTTAAAAGGAGGAGGTTGAGGCTCCCTACTAGTTTAATTTTATTTCTATTTCTTCTTGCAATTCATTTAACTTCTCCTCTAAGAATTTGGATGCCATACCTTAGTGCATATATGTTAATTTTGGTATTACTTCATTGTCTATGGTACCTTTTAGCAGATTCCTTATCTCTTTTAATTATATCTGTTTTTTGTTTTGCTTTGTGTGAGATCATATTTTCTACCCCTAATGTTTTTACTCCAGCTGACACATAATATATTCTGCTCCAGTCTTTTACCTTTACTCCATGTGTATCTCTCACCTTCAAATGAGTAACTTGGAAACAACAGATTGTAGGATTGTGGTTTTTAATCCACTCTGCTATCTATCTGCTTCAATTTTATGTGTGAGTTCTTCCCATTCACATTCACAGTTATGATTACTGGCTGTGTCTTTCTCTCCATCGTATCTCCTTCCCCACTGAAGATTTATACTTTTCTCTCCTTTCAACTTTTCCCTCCTCACCAATGTTTTGCTTCTAACCACTGCTTCCTTCCATCTGCACTCCCTTCTATCAGCCCCTCTACCTTTTTCTCTTTTCTTTACCACTTCTGCTCTTTATTCTATCCATCTCCCTCCCTTTTCTTATCCTTTCTCCTCATACTTCTCTATATGGTAAGATAGAATTCTGTACGCAACTGAATGTGTATGTTATTCCTTCTTTGAGCCAAATCTGATGAGAGTAAGGTTCAAACAAAGTTCAGTCCCTTCTCTTCTTTCCTTCTACTGGAATAGGTCTTTTGTATCTATTCATGTGATGTAATTTAACTTTTTCTGCCTCCCCATTTCCTCTTTTCCCAGTACAATCCTATTCTGAGTTTGAGCTTCATACTCCCTGTCACCTTAGTAATTTTCTATGGTGAAGGTTATTTTTTGCCTCTTGCTCATTTTTTTTGCCTATTCTGTGGCCTTTAAAGTTGAGCTCTTCTCCTGGGACACAGGTATCACTGGCTCAAGCTTCTTGTGCTGTTGATCAGGGGTCCAGTCACTGGTTTTGTGATCTGGGGTCTCAGGTGCTAGCAGCTTCCTCACTGATCTTGGGTGGTCCAGCCTAGTCACACTTGTCATTTCCTGGTTTCCAGGGCTGTCAACTTGCCTTCTGTGGTGGGGCTATATGCCTTATACCTGGCCTACTGTGCCACTGGCCTCCTGAGCTAGGACTGAAGGGCCTCAGTTTCTAATCTGTGCTGTGGCTAAGAGCCTCCCACTGGCTTGCCTGGACACCATCTTCATAGGACTGTGTTCCTCTTTTAACCAGATGAGACAGATGTTTCTTAAAGTCCTTCTAAGTTATCTTAAGCTGAAAAAAATGTTTCCCTATTTCTTTTTGTAGGTTCAGTCACTCCAGAATCTCTTTAGAGGCTTAATTTAATGTTGTTTCTGAGGGAAAATAAGGGGAGCTCAGGCAACTTCCTGGCATCTGTCTACCATCTTGCCTTCCCCTCCCCTGATTCTATTTAAAAACCACCTATGTCACCTAAAGTGCTTGATGGCATTGTGATGAGTCAGGATATTAAAGGACAAAAAGAAGAGAGGGGGAGAGGAAAATGAAAAAAAGTAAAGGAGAAGTAAGGCATAGAGGAATCATGAATTTTGGAAATGGTAGGAGGAGAATAGATAGAAAGAAAAAGAAAATATTGCAAGCCCAACTCTATATCATGCAAAACAACTGTTTGCAGAAAAAAATGCAAAATACTGTATATTAGAATTTTTTTAAGCGAATGTAAATATATTTATTGAATAAATCAATATGATATGCCTACCCTGAGGCTCATTTTCTGTAAACCCCAGTCATACAAGTGAGTTAGGTCCTGAGAATACAGCTCACTTCTTCTGCCTTCAGAATACTAGAGTTAACCCTGAGGAGTTTGCAGTGTGTTTCTAATACTTAGCCCCCAAGCCCTTAACCCTGTGGGATTAGTACCACAAGTGTCATTATGTCTGTGTCATGACCTGGAAAAATGAAGTTCAGAGAAGTTAAATGACTTGCTCAGGATCATTTGCTTATGACACAGTGCCTTAAATTGAAATAAAGCCATTTGTTCTTGATTCCAAGACATTTCAGATTATTTTTATCATTCTTTTTAGCGAAAGTCAAGTTCCAATTAAACATGTCTATTTTGTTAAGATGATATTTCCACAGTTCTTATACATTTAAACAGGACTATAAGCTAAGTTCTATAAAAATAAAAACATGCTTGCTTACATTTCAATATCATTGATTTGAAAAGTATTTTTTTTGCTAAACCTGAGTCTTGGTTAGTCATGCAAAACAAGCACAGATAAATCTGTTTGACTCACAGAGGGATTGAGAAAGATTCACAATTTGCAAATATATCATACCGTCATCTTAAAACAGTTAATTTTCTCCATATACAAGCAAGAAAATAATCAACATATAATACATACACAACCAATCATTTTCATCAATTGTAATAGAGTAACTTGGATTGAATAATTTCTAAGATCTCTTCTTACTCTATAATTCCATGGTTCCACAAATTTAGTCAAACAACCAATTAATTCTTTAAATGATTACTTGACTGAATGCAACACCATATAGAAGCAGATGCTCCATGTGAGACTAGATGACAAAAACAAAAAGAAAGACAATGGTCTCAATGAACTAGTATAGTCACAATATTTATAATAGTAATAATAAATATCACAGTATCTTAATACTGTGGCTCACTTACTACTCTTCTACTCTTGTAAAAATTATGAATGAGAAAATATTGACAATGATAGAGAAAGAATATAATTGAATTAATTGTGTTTTTCCCAAAAAACTTTAAATAGCTTGCAATATAGATATAGATATGGATATAGATATAGATATAAAAGCATTCTCCAATTTATGGATACATTCACCGATCCCTATACTTTAGTACCTCAAAAAGATCTATAAATATTTTTGTACATCCCTATAGTTTTTCCTTAAAACTGGTCCCTCCCTTAATTTCACTTCCTTTTTATCTTTCTTCAATTCTCTTCATTCTCTTCTATTTCTTTGTTTAAAAATATTTCTGTACCCAATGTGTTTATATTCTTTACCTGTAAGGGTTAGTCATCCTCCCAAGTCTTTCCCCTTTTTTTCTGTAGAGTATCTCTTCATATACCCTGATTATGTGAGATTATTTTTCTCATTCATATTTTCCTTCCCAGCAATTATATACATTTTCTCCTTCTTTTCTCTTCTTTTAAGAGATTCAAGACACAATGGAAAGACTCCCAGCTTTCTGTCTAATCAGAATCTCTCTAGGATCCCCAAAGATAATAGAGATGAAAAGAAATCTATGTTTCATTTCCCATCTTAGGAGGTAAGGAGTTTTATCTTTGTTTAGTCCATTAAAATTGTTCATTCATATTTCCCTTTTTATGTTATTTTTTCCCTTCTTTCCTTTCCTTACTTAATTTTTGTTAAGTAATTCTTTACTGTAGTCTTATGTTGTTGCTTAGTTGTTTACAATCATGTCTGCCTCTTCATCATCCCATGGGGTTTTTTTTGGCAACATACTGGAATAGTTTGCCTTTTTCTTCTCTAGTTTATTTTGAAGATGGGGAAACTGAGGCAAACAGAGTTAAGTGGCTTGCCCAGAGTCACATGCCTAGCAAGTGTCTGAGACCAGATTTGAAGTCAGGTCTTCCTGACTCCTTGCCAAACATTCTATCTACTGAGTCATCTAGCTTACTTCATAGTCCAATATCCTCTTCATTTTATAATACAGTATTCAAAACTCATCAATTCTTTATAGTGATAACTGCTTAAGCATGTGTGATACTGACTATAGCTCCTCAGCATTTGAATTCTTTTTTTTTTCCTGATTTCAATATTTTTCTTTGACTTTCAAGCTGTGGATTTTGGTGACAATAATTCTTCTTTTTTGTTTGGATTGTGTCATTCAGGTGGTATGATGATTCTGTTCACTTTTTAGGGGAGTTCTTGGCTGGTTCTTTTCTGCTTTCTTATGGGTGTTGTGTGTTGCTTGTACTAGAATCTCATAGACAGCTCAGGCTCAGAACATTCAATTTCTCAGTGTTCTGACCATGGTTTGTTGTAGGGAAAAACCTGATTGCAGTTGTTTGAGTCTGAGCTTTGTAAATTCTTGACCTGAGTTTAGGTCTAAACAATGGTATAGTGCTAGTATACTCAGCTATACAGAAGCTCTGATAGTTGTCACAGAATTTCATGTTCCTCTTTACAGTGAGATTGATTCTTGGCCTCATTATTATTCCATAGGTTTCATATTGGTTGAAAGGCTGAAATTGATATCTCACGCTGCTCCTGGGGTCTAAGCTACTCCACTGTCACTTGCTTCTACACTTGGTCATCATTATGTCTAGCTCTTGAGACCTCTTAGGTGTCTAAACAGAAAGAGGACTTGTCATTCTGTTCCAGATCTCTGAGTCAGAACTGAGTAGTTGACAACAAGACTGTTAATTTGTCCTTGTGCATTTTTCAACTCTTCAGTATTCCAGTATTTGTACGTTCTTCTTCACTAGAATTTAATCCTCCTAAATATTAATAAGCTTTTTATGGTCTTAGAATTCTTGCAATTTCAAGAAACTGACTACAATGTTGAGGAATCAATAACAACCTCTCGAGATTCCGGCTCCCTCTGAGTTGTCTTTCTTTTCACTGAGCTTTAAATAGGCTATATTGAAGTAATTGCTGGGTCTTAGCATTGTTTTCATTTTTGAACACAATTTTATTTAAACTTCAATGAAAATGGTTCTGTTTTATTGTTGAATTAGAAGATTCTTTTTTTAAAATTTAATATATTTAGTTTTCAGCATTGATTTTCACATGAGTTTGAATTACAAACTTTCTCCCCATTTCTACCCTACCCCCTATTACAAGATGGCATATATTCTGGTTGCCCTGCTCCCCAGTCAGCCCTCCCTTCTGTCACCCCACTCCCCTCCCATCACCTTTTCCCTTTCTTTCTTGTAGGGCAAGATAAATTTCTATGCCCCATTGCCTGTGTATCTTATCTTCTAATTGCATGCAAAAACTGTTTTTTTGTTTTTGAACATCTGTTTTTAAAACTTGGAGTTCCAAATTCTCTCCCCTCTTCCTTTCCCACCCACCCCTAAGAAGTCAAGCAATTCAACATAGACCACATGTGTATCATTATGTATAATCCTTCCACAACACTCGTGTTGTGAAAGACTAACTATATTTTGCTCCTTCCTAACCTATCCCCCTTTATTGAATTTTCTCCCTTGTCCCTGTCGACTTTCAAAAGTGTTTGTTTTTGATTACCTCCACCACTATCTGCCCTCTCTTCTATCATCCCCCCCACTTTTTTATCTTCTTCTTCCTCCTTTTTTCCTGTGGGGTAAGTTACCTAATTGAGTATGTATAGTATTCCTACCTCAGGTCAAATCTGATGAGAGCAAGATTCACTCATTCCCCCTCACCTGCCTTCTCTTCCTTTCCTACAGAACTGCTTTTTCTTGCCACTTTCATGCAAGATAATTTACTCCATTCTATCTCTCCCTATCTCCCTCTCTCAATATATTCCTCTCATCCCTTAATTTGACTTTATTTCTTTTAGATATCTTCCCTTCATCTTCAACTCACCCTGTGCCTGCTCTCTCTCTCTCTCTTTCTCTCTCTCTCTCTCTCTCTCTCTCTCTCTATATATATATATATATATATATATATACATATATATACATATATATATATGTGTGTGTAGACATACATATATACATACACACACACTCACATATACATATATATACATAAACATATATATGTGTATATGTGTGTGTGTGTATATATATATATATGTATGTATATATGAATATTCCCTTCAGCTACCCTAATACTGAGGTCTCATGAATCATACACATCATCTTTCCATGTAAGAATGTAAACAAAACAGTTCAACTTTAGTAAGTCCCTTGCAATTTCTGTTTCTTGATTACCTTTTCATGCATCTCTTGATTCTTGTGTTTGAAAGTCAAATTTTCTATTCAGCTCTAGTATTTTCACTGAGAAAGCTTGAAAGTCCTCTATTTTATTGAAAATCCATATTTTGCCTTGGAGCATGCTACTCGGTTTTGCTGGGTAGGTGATTCTTAGTTTTAATCCTAGCTCCATTGACCTCTGGAATATCGTATTCCAAGCCCTTCGATCTCTTAATGTAGAAGCTGCTATGTCTTCGGTTATTCTGATTGTGTTTCCACAATACTCAAATTGTTTCTTTCTGGCTGCTTGCAGTATTTTCTCCTTGATCTGGGAGCTCTGGAATTTGGCAACAATATTCCTAGGAAATTTCTTTTGGGGATCTATTTGAGGAGGCGATTCTTTCAATTTCTATTTTGCCCTGTGGCTCTAGAATATCAGGGCAGTTCTCCTTGATAATTTCTTGAAAGATGATATCTAGGCTCTTTTTGATCATGGCTTTCAGGTAGTCCAATAATTTTTAAATTATCTCTCCTGGATCTATTTTCCAAGTCAATGGTTTTTCCAATGGGATATTTTACATTGTCGTCCATTTTTTCATTCCTTTGGTTCTGTTTTATAACATCTTGATTTCTCATAAATTCACTAGCTTCCAATTGCTCCAATCTAAATTTTAAGGTAGTATTTTCTTCAGTGGTCTTTTGGACCTCCTATTCCATTTGGCTAATTCTGCCTTTCAAGGCATTCTTCTCCTCATTGGCTTTTTGGAGCTCTTTTGCCATTTGAGTTAGTCTGTTTTTTAAGGGGTTGTTTTCTTCAGCGTATTTTTCATTTTTTTGTGTCTCCTTTAGCAAGTCATTGACTTGTTTTTCATGGTTTTCTCACATCCTTCTCATTTCTCTTTCCAATTTTTCCTCTACTTCTCTAACTTGCTTTTCCAAATCCTTTTTGAGCTCTTCCATGGCCTGAGACCAGTTCATGTTTGTCTTGGAGGCTTCTGTTGTAGGCTCTTTGACTTTGTTGACTTCTGCTGGCTGTATGTTTAGGTCTTCTTTGTCACCCAAGTAAGATTCCAAAGTCTGAGACTGAATCTGGGTGTGTTTTTGCTGCCTGGCCATATTCCCCACCAAATACCTTGACCCTTGAGTTTTTCAGCAGGGTATGACTGCTTGTAGACTAAAGAGTTCTATGTTCCAAGCTTGGGGGGAAGCAGCAGCTCTGCCACACCAGCACTCCTCCTTCCCCAAGAACCCCCAACCCGGACTGGACTCAGATCTTCTGCAGGCTCTGCACTCCTGCTCAGATCTGCCACTTAATTCCTCCCACCAGGTGGGCCTGGGGCCAGAAGCAACTGCAGCTGTAGTTCTGTAGCTGCCCCACCTCCGCTACCCCTGGAGTGGTAGCCAAACCCCAAACTCCTTCCACTCCTGCAACTTTTCCCACTGACCTTCTCTGTTGTCTTTGGTGTTTGTGGGTTGAGAAGTCTGGTAACTGTTGCAGCTCACTGATTCAGGGCCCTAGGGCCTGCTCTGCCCAGCTCCTGGTCTGGTTGGTCAGCGCCACCCATGATGGGCTCTGCTCCGCTCTGCTCTTCTCCACTCCCAGCTCTGTGTTGGATAGACTTCACCCAGAGACCATCCAGAATTTCTTGGGCTGGAGTCCTGCTCTCCTCTGCTATTTTCTGGGTTCTGCAGTTCTAGAATTGCTTCAGAGCCATTTTTATAGGTTTTTGGAGGGGCTCGGTGGGGAGCTCATGCCAGTCCCTGCTTTCCAGCCACCATCTTGCAAATTAGAGGATTCTTGAAAGATTTCAATTCTTCCACCAACAGTTGCTTCAATATCTCCGCCAGTCCTTCAAATATGCTCTTTAATAACCATTTTTGTGTATTCCCCTGTAGTAATCACCACATTTTAAAACCATTGAATGAACACAAAAATGAGAAAAGAGAGCAATGAAGTAATGGTATAGCATAGAATCTAGAACTGAACTAATAGAACCAATAAATGTGGGGAAATCAGCTTTAGTTTCATTTAATAAGGGTAAGATTTACAAGTCAGTCTAGAGTTAGTGAAATTCCTATGTGTATGACTATTACTACAACAAGATGAAACTATATGATTTTTTTCTTCTCCCAAATATTTTGCACACTACCATATTAACAAATGATATGATCATAAAAATGCATAATACTCCCTATAGCAACAGATAACAGCTTTGTCATCAAGGTTGGTGTTTTTCTCCTATTTTCTTCCCTATAAGTAAAAATTGATTGGGAAATATGATGATTGAAGAGCTAAAAAATGAGTGGATCTCCCCTGTGAAGTACTCTGGGGAACCACAGAGAGAAAGAAGCTGTGACTAGACTGCCTTATTCTTCCCACTCATAGGTTATAGTTTGCCCCATTTAGTCTTGTCTAAATTCCTGGGAATTTTCTCTCTTTCTAACTCTTTTGCCTGTCTCTAACCCACTCCCAATCCAATTAGCACCTCTGTCTACTCTCTATTTTCTCATATACTCTGCTCTTAACTAGTGGGAAATCATGTCAAAATTCTACCTCATATTTCATGCAGGACATATATTGGGCTTAGGGGTTTATCCTCCTTCTCCATGTGTTACCCTAAAAAAGACCTGGGTGGAGCTCCTTTCAAGGCCAAAGAACAGACAACAATGCATTCAGGCAAAGTGGACAGGTATTGATTCCAGATGCCAAAGTCCCTGTTCCCTTTGATATTCTAATGTTTTTGTGACTTGAAGTCTATAAAACTCTTAAGGATCTTTTTTAAGCTTTAACTGCTATATACACACAAAGTATTATTACCATGTTACTTATGATTTAAAAAAAACAACTAGATTGGCAACTGCAAATTTTAAAATACATTTTTGTTTGTGAAGGTTGGGTCAGACCTGTCATTTCATTGGTGCCAGGGAATTTCTCAGGGAATTATTTTCTTTAATCCTATGGACTTTACAATGTGAGAGAATGACCTCAGTCACTTGAAGGTTAAGCAAGGTATTCAAAGTCACAGTTATGTCAGAGGCAGAACTTTGAAACTAGGTCTTCTTAACTCTAAAGCTGGTCTCCTATCCACTGCCTTTCACTATTTTGAGTATGAATATGCAATAGTTCTTCCTGATAACTTGCCTTTTCTAAGTATGGGAGAGCAATAAGCAGTCTGCATTGATTCATTATCATCTATCAAATGTAATTTGCTCTTGTTGGTCATAAAGGTGGATTAACCCATCATCCTAGATTTGTATCTCACTTTTACTGTTGTCAGGGATTGAGTATATATAGTCCTCTAGTGAGAAGGCTCTTGGTCAGTAATGAAAAGTAAATTATCTGAACTTGTCTTCACGAAAAGCTCAAACCAATCAAACTGTTATTCCCTCATTCCCTCAAAGCAGAACTTTATTTTAAGGGAAGATTATTTAGGTAAATAAGTGTGGCTACGGGAAATGTAGATATTGTCAGACCTCTTTTTATACTATGCTTAGTTTACAACCAAAATCATTTCATTAGTAGGGGCATTCTGAAAGAAACACAATTCAATCAAAAAACATGTATTTATTGAGAATCTATGTTTCAGGAACCGTGCCAAGCATGAGGGTTATAGAGACAAAAAAAGTGTCTCTACCTTCGATGGGATTACATTCTCTTGGGCTGATGGGGTTATAGCACGTAAACAATAAGTATGTGTACGATTATTTGAAGTTGAAGAGGACACTTAGGATACTGCCTTCCAAAAATCAGAATTTTCTTCAACTTAGTCTACAAAATTTAAATAGAATCAGATTGTTTTATTAATAGTTTGGGAAACATTTATGTATGAATGCACAGCCTCTCCATTAGCTTCAGATATTATGTACTCTTTGGACTGCTAGGTAAAATTTCCATGGCCTACTATTAGATTTCAGAAGAAATAGGAAATTTGCTTTGTGGGGTGTCTTTTTAAACAGCTATTTAAATGAGTATCTGATTACTGGAAACACATACATTCAGAGCAATGTTAATATGGAAGAAATAGAATGGAGGCACTTATTTTTTTCTATTGATTCTCTCTATAGAATGCAAGTCACTTAGTAATTCTAGTAGAGTATCAATGATACATAGTTCCCTGACCTTCTCTGAATCTGCTTTATTGAAATTTGGGAAAGCAGTCATGATTAAATAACCATCAAAAACTTTAGCTCTAAGAAGAGAAATTAGAGACCATCTAGTCAAAATCTCCAGTGCTTTAACAAATTGAGGTTAATAAATATTAATGAGGATTGGCAAGCAGTTATATGTTCTATAGTAATCCCAGACACTTGCTCCCAAGGTTAGATGGCAAAAGGCAAAAATGTGACAATGAAATGAAACATGCATTCCTTATTTCCTGATCAGTTTGTAAATGTTTGAACAAGGTACACTAATTTCACCTTAAACCGTAGAATCATAAAATTTTAAGGAAACACATGCTAAATAATAATTCACATTTATTTTTACCATTAAGTTGAATCCAATGATTTCCTTGAAACAACATTGACAGGTATACAGTCTAAGAATAATTATTTCTTTTTTCCTGTAACAAAACTCGGGCTCAGAGATGACCAGGGATACTTATTCACACAGCTACCAGATCTCCTGGCTTCCAATCCCATAATATTTCCACTATATCATGAAGATTATAGATTTCCAGACTCAATACCAATTTCTACACTCAATTCTAGACTCAAGAACAGATAAGATAGACAATTGCCTCAGTTGCAAAATGACTAGTTTTCTAACTTCTTATAAATGGACACATTTTAATACCTAAGAATACTCTTTCAGGTATGTAGGTGAAAAGTAAATGGTCACAGCCTTCATTAAGAAGTAACATGACTCTATAAATGTAGAAAATGGAGAAATTATTGTTATTATTATTGTCTTGTCTATGCTTCAAAAGAATTTGTGAGATGGAATTATAGTATAGTTATTATCTCTCAAGTTTATAAACGAGTAACATGAGCCTCAGAGAGATTGTGATTTTACTTACTGGCATGTAGCTATTATGTGTCAAAAGCAGAGTTTGAACTGTTATCATCTCCATAACCCCAAGCCCAGTATTGTCTACTACACAAGACCAACAGATCTTAGAAAATTTTTCTTTGTTTTCCCTTAGGTTGAAGATGAGACACAAATTTCTAGTCCTGGCACAGTCAGACAAATGCAAAAGGCACTTGGCTGGAACTTGAGGACAGCAGCTTGTGAAGTTACCCTAAAAATGATAAGACATCTAATTTGGTCTGAAATCAAGGAAGAAACTAAAACTTGAATTCTAAATGTCACAGTTGAGGAGGAAGAACATTCCAGATATATGGGCTAGTTTATGCAAATGCTTGGATTAATAAAAAATGAGGAGACAAGGTTTTTGAGTAGTGGAGTAAAATGGTCAAAATTTTTCTTAGGACAATTATTCTGGAAGCAATGTAGAAAATGGATTAGGGAGATACTGAAGGCAGATATTCAAATTCAGAAGGTACTTCAACAGTCCAAGTGACTGGGCTTACATTAAGGTGGCCAATAATAAAGAGAAAGAGAATAATTTTAGAGACGTAAAAGAACTGTTGGGGTTTGGGATCCACTCTATATTATCCCCAGGTTCTTTTCTGAGTTTAGGTCCAAAATGCTCAGGTAATGGCCATAGAGATTATTTACCCCCAACCCAAATAATAGCTGGCTTGCATTTCTCTACTCTTGTCACTGAGAAAGAGTGAGATCATCTATTGTTTCTTTTCTGTAAACCATGAAACAGTACCTAGCTCATCTGATAAGAGTCTGTCTCCCTAATATCAAACATCTGGTGCCAGTGGATATGTCCACCTCTATGGGAAAGTGGTCCTTAGCAGTCTCTAAACAATCAGGTATGTTTTGTAAATTCGTGTTGATTGGGGAATTCACCCAAATTGATCAGATTTCCTTGACGGACATTTTCGCACTCATATTAAGTGCCAACAATGAGCCAAAATACTATATTAAACTTTTAAAATTCCACCCATTTTGCTTAAGATACAATCAAGATTATCCTTTTCCACAAAGAAGTGTTTCTGATTAATGGTCCATGTACACACACACACACAGACACACACACACATACCAGTGCACAAACATTCTGGAAATTAAAGAGCATGGTAGATCTCAGTCCATTATCTGAGTCTGGAGAGGAGGTATCATTTCATACATCATTTAGAATCTGTCTCAACTCTGATTCTATAAATTCAATTAGCTCTAAAATGTTAATGAATCAGAGAATAAAAACCAAATATGTGTTTTCTGTTAATATCTATTACTACTAGGTGAAACTAAATTGTGGATCTTTTGAGGATTTTTGATGTGCACACCTTTGATTTTTCTGATAATCATGTTTTCTGTGTTTTGTCTATACATAGGGAAAAGGCTGTTCCTATTTTCCTTCTGTTATCTGAATAGGCTATGTCTCTAGGGGAGTACACAGTTTCCCCTTCTAACCGTCTTTCCCCAAGATAGCCATTAAAAGGCTACCATGATTTAAATAATACTACTGAGTTGTTCCAGGGATATTCTTTGGGGACTAGAGAAATAATTAGAGGAGAAATGAGGATGCTTTTGGAGCTTCTAAACCAGTAAGAAGTGTTCCTTAGGGTGGGAGACATCTGGGCTTTGTTTCTGAATGGCAGAGGATATATAAGGTTGTATTTGTCATTTCTGCACCTGCTATCATCAATTGTGGTCTGTGTGGATATCAAGAAAGGCAATTCTTCTGATCTCTAGCAAACTCTTGTGAAGCCAAATATTAGTGGTGTAACAGAGGGAGAGAGGAGGGCATAAGGATTCATTAAGGTGGCTACTCCCCCAACTAAGACATGTACTGTCAAATTGTGTCCATAGAGGGTAGCAGGTTCTTTAGCTACTAAAGGAAGCTAGAGGTAATAACCCTTGGGTTCATTACTGCTACTATTGCAGCTAATGAGCCCCTACTGCAATATTGCCAATTAACAATAAGCAAGTAGACTTAATTAGCTTTCAGCAAAGGCATTTACTAACATGGTATAGTATAAATACTTGACATAAAACCTCTCTTGGCTCCTCCTCCACATAAACCTGGAACTAACTCTCCCATATAGACTGTTCATGAAAAAAATGGACTGAAATAATTTAGAGTGTAGTGCCAGTCAGACTGTGGAAGATACAAATTTAAGCTTGTTACTCAGCCTTTGTTTAGTACCTTTGTGCCAGGCACTCTACTAAGCATTGGGGATACAAAGAAAAGGAAAACACTGCCCTTGACAGTCCAGTGAGGGAAATAATATGAAAACAACTACATACAAACACATATACAAGATAAGTTGGAGATAATTAACAAAGGGAAGGCACTAGCAGTAAAACGGATTGGGAAAGATAGTTTGTAGAAGATGCAGTTTGGGCTGGGACTTGAAGTAGACCAGGAAAGCCAGAGGAGAGGAGAGAGTATTCCAGGAATGGGAAATAGCCAGTAGAAAAAGAAGTGAAAACATAAAAATTTCCCCTCTTCTATAACAACCACAATCACAACCAAAACCTAAATAGGGGTTTTGTAATAAAGCACTCCCAAGCCTCATTTCCTCAAATCCCAAACTGAAACTATTAGAAATCAAGGAGCTCTTTAAAAAACTGTAAAGGTGTAGCTGGTTTGTTTTCTCAGTCACACTCTTCCTTCTTGACTCCATTAATGAAATTCATACCTCATAAAGGGATCACAGGGCATATACATGACATTTTCACCCATCAAAAGTCAGTATTTCAGATCAATATGAACTGATATAGGGAGGACAACCCATCTATATATTTAATTCTGTGAAGTGTGTGTGCAAAAAGGTTGTTGATATCAATAAACTTGATGATATCAAATAATGTTCCCAATTTTCATGGTGGAAGTTATCATCCAGAAGAGTAAGAAATTTCCCAAAGTACTTTCATATCCTATTTGTCATATAAGAGCTTCTTTTTTAATCTTAAAAAAATAGTAATCTAAAGACTGAGATTTATTTAGAAGAAAACTACAACTAATCAGATTCATTCCCATACAATGCATGGAATTATATGAGCTTTAGGCATCTCACTCTTAACACACACACACACACAGAGAGAGAGAGAGAGAGAGAGAGAGAGAGAGAGAGAGAGAGAGAGAGAGAGAGAGAATTTTCTTGCCCAGGGCCATTGATCATTACATTTTTAATCTGGACCAATTAAGGGAAAAGACAAATGGGAAGGAAGGAAGCCAAAGATTTTCAGTTTTTATTTTGTACTCCTGATTATAAATAAGATTTGGTCAAGATTTGATTTCTCCTTAAGTGAAATGATTTATGACTTAATTGAGTCTCCCTTATAATAATTTACAATCTCCCATAAACTTGGTGAACTTCTTTTGTTTCAAAATTATTTTTCAGTATGCACTTATTTTTCCTAATAAATAATTAACATTTCTGGACCTCCTAATGTATACAAGTACAGTGGGTATTTAGAAAGGAAATTAAAAGTTATAGCTTTTAACCAAAAGGAACTTATAATTTAATAAGAAAAACAAATTATAAGCAAATTTTAATCAGACAAAAGTGTACACCTGGCTAGTTTTCAATGAAAAGAAATTGAGGCAGGCATTCTCAAAAATGGGACAAGGATAAGAGTTGCCTTTTCTTTTGGTTTGTCCTTATTTTTAAAGAGAGAAATTGGGTTATCTAAATTCACTTCTTGTTCCAGTTTCTTTGTGTTTTCTTCCTTCCCCTTCCTCCAAGTCTCATTCTGTACAGTTGGCATCAGGTACAAGAATAAGATTGGAAAAAAAAACAAGCAGAAACATTAGCCTGTCTTTCTCCTTTCCCATGCTGCCTTACTCAATTGTTTCCTACCTGCTACTCCTCTATAGTTGTGTACAAAGAGATGTGAAAAACTTTCATCTCAATAAAGTCTTACACACAGACATCCCTCTTCCAACATATACATATATATATATATATATATGTATATATATATATATATATATATATATATACATGTGTACACGCACACATACACACACACATAAAAATTAGAAGCTGCCATTGGAAGCTACTATTGCTGTTTCATGAGCTCTAATTGAATATTGATTATATCTCATTTTCTATTTCTTCTTCACTTCCAGGGCAATGAAAAAATAAATATATCAGGTCCCATAATCAGTTCAATTGACTCCACACATCATTCATCCTATACAACCTTGACTAAGCCTACAGAACTACTTATCAATTTCTTGATATTTTGTCTAATTTTCTCTCTAATCCATTCTCCACATTGGCTACCCCAATTTTTTTTCCAGCATCCTCAATCTGCCAACTCTAATCTCACACACACTCTGAAGAAGATCTGGATTCTAATTCTATTGAGATGACTAAATTTATCCAGTCTAAACTACCTTAATCTTAGTCTTTAAGGTCAGAGGGCATCACAACCATACGACTCAGACCCATGTGACCTGAGCCTTCCTGTGACTTAATTAAGTCATCAAAGACTCCCAATTCAATCAAAGGCCCATGTTTGAAACAAAGGCAATACTCAAAGGCATTTGATTGTCTTAGTGCTGAGAAGCACACCAAAACAAAAGACAACAAAAAGTCCCACTTGATTCATCTTTACAAGGACAAATAAGGGGGAAGTAGGATAGAGGGAAATACATAGCTGTTAATCATTACTGTGAAAAAAATATAGTGTTTCTCTGATAAATATTTAACTTCACACACACACGGAAAACTAAGTCTAATTTATAGAAATAAGAGCCATTCCTCAATTGTTAAATAGACAAAGGATATTAACAAGTAGTTTTCAGAAAAAGTAATCAAAGCTATCTATAGTCATGTGAAAAAATGCTCTAAATTACTATGGGTGATAAAATGTAAATTAAAATAACTCTGAGCTACTACCTAACACCTGTCAGATTGGCTAATATGACAGAAAAGGAAGATTTACATATGTTGCAGGGGATGTGGAAAAATTAAAACACAAATATACACATATAACTTATATCAGATTGCTTGCCATCTTGGAGAGGAGGGATGCGAGGGTGGGAGGGAGAAAAATTGGAATTTATAACCTCATAAAAATGAATGCTGGAAACTATCTTTCCATTCAAGTGGAAAAAATAAAATACTCTTTACCAAAAATAATGTGAAAAAATTCATAGATTTTTGTTTAAATTGAGCTCATTTGGTTAGCCATATTGAAAACGATGTTCCAACACTCACTTATTTGCAGAGGAAGACATCCTTATCTTGAAACAGTAAGATGAACCCTGACAATGTTTCAAAAAAGTTAAGTAGATTCTTTTACACATAATACCTCACACTCTTGCTCTAGAGATCAAGAATGTTTTTTTTTTTTAATTGGTACCTATTAAGCTTCAGAATACCCTTGAAAATGATCTTACAACAGAGCCATGGAAAATCAACTTCCACAGTAGCACATGCTGCTCAAAAATCATCATTAGGTTCAAGGATGAAATCTCAGCTTGGCATTCAAAACCCTTCAAAACTGTACTACAACCTCTCTCTATCAGTTTATTTCATATTGCTTTCCTTTGCAGGTCGTACAGTGCAGCCATCGGCCCTTCAGGAGCCTGTCTCTCATACTTGCAATGTTCTTTTTTTCCTATCACTGCCTCTTAAAATCCCTAACTTCATTCATTTTGGGGAACAATTCAGGAAATTCCATCCCCTACAATCCCAGATTTCATTGCTCTTTTAATGTGCTCTTCAGATAGTCTTGCAGATACTTATCTGGTTACATTTATTCCTATAGTCAAAAAAATAAGTAAACTTCTTGAATGGAGGAGGAGGAGAAACCTTCATAGATTTACTTCCAACTCTGACCTTAAAGACTTATATTTAAGTCCATGGGTGACATACAATAAAGTGTGACCTTTAGGCAAATCACTTTACCTACCTGACTATTTTTGCACTTTAAACAGTCTCTATGTGCCTCAGGAAACTCCTTAAGTCCATAAGTACTTTGTGACTTGGACAAGTCACTTTAAGTATATAAACCTAAGTTTTCTTCAGGAGTTTGAAGCCAATACCCTCAATGCTTACCTCCATTTCTGAAATTTATGATCCTCTTCAGTATGATTGAATGGCCTCTCCTGTCCCGTCCTGTATTAGAACACTGATTCTATGGTCATGTTAAAGTTACAGATAACTTGGGTTCAAATCCTACCTCCTACCTCTACTACATGCTGCCTCTTAATTGTTGGTGTGGGTTGAGAGAGTTTACGACATTGAAGAAATCATAGGTGTCTATACCCAGACCTGAATTACTAGAACTTCATTAAGTGCCTTGTACAGAGTAAATACAAAATAAAGGTTTTTTTTTAATTAGATTAGAAGAATGATGCAAATGTGATGTTTCTTGTAACTAAGCAGAATAACCACAATATTGAATCAACCAATCAGTAAGTGACTAAGTACCTACCATGGGTCAAGCACAATGATAAGACACTATGGAGATAGAGACAAATAGAATCATTCCTACCTGCTATAGTGGTGATGTAAAGGGGAAGATCTTTCCCATCCATTGATAGGCCCATGTGACCTGCCTGGATCACATGGAAGTCTGAGTCACATGAGCCTGTGGTGGGAGGAGCTTGCTGAACTGGCAGAGAAGAAAGGGGTAGAGCAGTAATTCAGAGGTTGTTGCAGCTTGGGGAGAGACAGAGGAGGCAGATAGAGCAGCAGCTAACATGGAGGAGCTTGGCTTGTGGGGAGGCCTGATGGAAGGAAGGCTTGGGGATGTAGGTGCCCCCTGCTTTGCTAATGTGTTTAGATTTTTTTGTTGCTATGATGGATTGGCTTTCTGAATAAATGTTTTGGTTCTGCCTTCAATGAAGAAAGTCTGTTATATTTTGCAATTCAGAACTATGCAGCATATTCATAGTTGCCGTAGACATTGTGAGTAATCCCATTGATGTTATACCTGCAGAAAATTTATATTCAATTAGAAGTGACATGTACAAATATATATATGTGTATATATATATATATATATATATATATATATATATATATATACATATATATATATATATGGAAATATATTTTAAAATTCCCTAGGAGATAATTGTGAGACATAGAATATCTTTCTATGGTGAACTTGCAAATTAATGAATATACAACTTTCGAAATAAACAGACTTTGGGTTACTTTTGGTAGGCAAGATTTGATCTACTGCATGTTAATTCTATACCTTCTAAAACCTTTTGGAAAGGTAACTATTAATAGGCATCTCTCTCCTAGCACCCACCCCACACCCCAGTATAGGAAATAATGTTGGTTTGTGATGGGACCTAAAAGTTCATCTATGACTGAAATAGCATCAGCTTTGTGGATACCACAAAGACTACAGTGTGACAGTGTTAAATAATCACATATACACTGCTGTGAACCTTCTGCCACATTGTGACATGTCTTTCAAACTCTAAATTTGATGATATTATCTCAGATGTCATATTTGAGGGTGCAGAATGTTAGAAGCCTATAAAGGGAATTTCCAAACTCTACCAATCTTCTTTGTCACAGTGCTCTGCTTGTAACCTTCCTTATCTCCTGGTATACATTTCCATTACTTCCCTATTTTTATTTCCCAGCCATCATGCGGGGCCAGCTGTCTCACCAGAATTTAAAATGTGGCATCATTACCCCATATGAGACTCTTTTTAACATGCAAAAAAACTTTCTATGTTAATTTTAAATATCACTAGTACAGACAATGAAGCATTTATCAGAACGAGAAATGGAAGGAGTTGATGGGCCAATCAAAGAAAACAAATAAAGTGTATACATATCTGTTTGATGGCAGGACACCTTCTGTCAGCAGCCTGTTTCCCTTGGAATAAGCCTTTGACACTCTTCATGCTTTGGTTGCCTAATAGTCTTCTGTCAGGAATAAATTGGGTTTCTGGAAACACATTTGCTCTAAAAAAGCATAAAAACTAATGACTGTGTCAGGCTCTGTACATTGCCGGCAGCTACAGTATGCTGGGATAATTGCTTAAATTTGGATTTCTGATAGCCTTGCTCCATCAAAGGCTGCAGAGTGACTGTTGGTAGACCATTCAATGGGCTCATCATACCTTTTATAGATGGAAACTGCAAGACCAGCACCAAGTATCTTCCCTCCCCCTAGAAATTAGATCATTAGAGCGGTGACACCGACTCTCAAACCACCTAACCACATATTTCATTCCAGAGCTGAGTCCCTTTACACCCATGGAATGAATAGCACTGGAAGCAACTCATTGGGATGAAACATTGGAAAAGTAAGAAACTTAAAATAAGTGCATTGCTAGTTTCTAACTATTACAGATTGTCCCATCTTCTATATAACTTATATTTTTTTTCATGCAATGATATGACAACTATGGCAGAGCTCTTAATCCTTTTTTTTGAAAAATTTTTGGCCTTTTTCTTAATTCCCAGTTCCTACCACATTTCTTGGAACTTAGTAATTGCTAAATAAATTCCTATTGATTGAATGAATTATTCCTATGTTTAGCAAGGCATCACAGAATGCCTTTCATTTATCCTGTGGTACACAAAGTGGTCAAATTTTGGGTATGTTAGGTTGGATTTCTGAGCCAAGATGGTGGAGTAAGCAGTAAATCATGCAACTCCCATATCCACCTCCAAAAATCCATTAAATAGTGCCCGAAAACAAATCCATAAGCAGTAGAACCAGCAAAAAATGAGATAAAATAATATTTTAGCCCAAGAAACTTGGAAGATCAGCAAGAAAGTTCTGATTCACTTGGATAAAAGGAGAGCACATTCCAAGATAGAAAGCATATCAGCAAACAATTGGCAAGCCCCACCGCCGTAAATCAATGGGAGATCCTGAGCCCCAATGTAGTAGAGGCAGCAAAGGCCAAAACCAGGGCCCACATACCTTAGCATAACCAAGGAAACCAATAGACTCCAGCTCAGAGAACCACCATATGCTTCAGCATAACCCCAGGAAAACAGTCATCTTCTAGTGGTCAGACCTCTACATGCTTCAGCACAGCTCTGGGTGGGCAGGCATCCTCTATGGCCAGGGCTCTGTGTGCTTCAGTTTTGCCCCTGTTGTGCAGGTGGGCATCCAACAGTGGCTGGACCTCCATGTGCTTCAGTATGGCCTTAGGCAAACAGACATCCTCTATCATGAAAAGAAAGTAGGCCCAACACCACCACTAGGTCCCAGCTCAGCAACAGGTAAGCCACTAGACTCCTACAGCCTCCAGCAGTGGCACCTGCCCTCCACACCATGCCCTCAACATAGCACCAGACACCAATATCTTCCATGGACATCAGGACAACATCAGTGCAAGAACAGGTAAGCAGCCGGCGCTTGCAGCCACTGGAACAAGAAGCCTAAGAGAGCCAGTGCCCTTTCCACCAAGGGTACAGAGCTCAAATTTAAAAGAAAGGAAAAGGCAAAAAATGAGAAAAAAATAAGAACAACAAAAAGAATTTGATCATAGAAAATTATTATGGTGACAAGGAAGACCAGACACAAACTCAGAAGAGGACAACAATGTCTAAACACCTATGAGCAACCTCCCTCCCAAAAAAAAACAATGGGAAGTGGTCTCAAGCCCAGAAAGAACTCATGCAAGAACTCAAAAAGTAGCTTAAAAATCATATAAGAGAGGTAGAAAAAAAATTTGGGAAAAGAAATGAGGATGATGCAAGAGAACTATGAAAAAATTCAAAAGCTTGAAAAACTGCTTAAAATGTAAAAGTAACAAAATGGGAAAGGAGATACAAAAGTCCACTGAAGAAAACAACTCCTTAAAGAGTACAATTTGGCCAAATATGAAAGAAAGTACAAAAGCTAATTGAGGAAAACAACACCCTAAAAGCTAGAATTGAGAAAGTAGAGGCTAATGACACTATGAGACATCAAGAATCAATTAGACAAATTCAAAAGATGAAAAAATAAAAGAATGTGTAAAATACCTCATGTGACAAACAAATGAACTGGAAAATAGATGCAGGAGAGACAATATCAGAATCATTGGACTTCCTGAAAGCCATAATCAAAAGGAAGACCTTGACAGCATCTTTCAAGAAATTATCAAGGAAAATTGCCCTGATATTCTAGAATCAGAGGACAAAATAGGCATTAGGAAAGAGATCCCAAAATAAAATTCTGAGGAAAATTATAGCCAAATTTCAGAACTATCAGGTTCAGAAAAGAAATGCAAGTGGCCAGAAAGAAACAATTCAAATATTGGTGAGTGACAATCAGAACTACACAGGACTTAGCAGCTGCAACACTAAAGAATCAGAGGTCATGAAAAATGATATTCTGGAAGGCAAAAGAGCTAAGATTACAACCAACACTCACTTTCCTGGCAAAGATAAACATAATAAAATAAAGGGAAAATAGTCATTTAATGAAATAGAAAGATTTCAAACTTTCATAAGGAGAAGACCAGAACTAAACCAAGAATCTTACCTCCAAAATCCAGACCAAAGAGAAGCATAAACAGGTAAAAAGGGAAAAGAAAAACTCAGGGATTCAATAAAGCTAAACTGTTTACATCCCCATATGGGAAGATGATGATTGTAATTCTTAAAATTTGTACAGCTATTAGGAACATGCACAGATAGAGGGTATGGATATAAGGTAAATTTGTGGGCATCACGTAAAAAATAAGAGATGAGAAAGAGAATTACAATGGGTGCAGAAGGAAGGGAGAGGTAAACTGGGGTAAATTATTTCACCTATTCAATTAGAGGGGAAAATGGGAGGTTGGGCGATGAGCAGTGCTTGAGCCTTACTGTCATTGGTATTGGCTCGAAGAAGTAATCATATATACAATCAGTTGAATTTAGAAATCTATCTTACCTGACAGGCAAGTAGGAGGGGAAGAGATAAGTAAAGGGGGATGGGAACTGACAAAAAGGAGGGCAGATCAGGTGAAGTAGACAGAAGCAAAACACTGGTGAGGAGGTCAAGGGTGAACGAATAGAGAGGAAAGACAGGAGGAAGAATAGGGTGGAGGGAAATACACAGATAGTGATCACAACTGTGAATGTGAATGGGATGAACTCTCCCATAAAATGGAAGCAGACAGCAGAGTAGATCAAAAATCAGAATGCTACAGTATGTTGTTTAAAAGAAACATAGACTTGAAGCAGAGAGACAAACAATGGAGTAAAGGTAAGCAACTGAAGCAGAATCTATTGTGCTTCACCTGAAGTAAAAAAAAAAAAAGCAGAGGAATAGTGCTGATCTCATAGTAAAAGCAATGAAAAAGAGATAAGGAATTAAATTAAAAGAGATAAGGAAACTACATCTTCCTGAAAGGTACTGCAGACAATGAAGCAATAACAATACTAAATAAATATATATATATATATATATATGTGTGTGTGTGTGTGTGTGTGTGTGTGTATATATGTGTGTATATATATATATGTGTGTGTATATATATATATATATATATATTCCTCCAACTCTTAGTCAATAATATGATGATTCTATGGGGACCTCAATTATTGCTTCTTAGAAGTCAATAAGTCCAACAAAAATAAACAAGAAAGAAACTAAGGAGGGAAACAGAATCTTAGAAAAGTTAGATATAACAGACCTTTGCATGATTTAGTCATAAAGAGTGATACCATAAGGAAATTGGAAGAGCCAGAAATAGTTCACCAGTAAGATCTATGGGGAGGGAAAAAATTCATGACAAAACAGGAGATAGACCAAATTACAAAATGTAAAATAGATTATTTTGATTATATTAAATTAAAAAGCTTTTGTGCAAACAAAACCAATGCAACCAAGATTAGGAAAACAAAATGAAGGGAAATGATCGTTACAGCCAGGGTCTCTGATAAAGGCCTGATTTCTCAAATATTTTGAGAACTGAGCCAAATTTACAAGAATAAAAGGCATTCCCCAATTGATAAATGGGCAAAGGAGATGAAAAGATAGTTTTCAGATGTAGAAATTAAATCTACCTGTAGGCACACAAAGAAATGTTCTAAATCACTTTTGATTAGAGAAATGAAAACTAAAACAACTCTAAGATACCACCTCACAACTATCACATTGACTAATATGACCAAAAAGATAAATGTTAAATGCTGGAGAACATGTGGGAAAATTAAGACACTATTGTACCGTTGGTTGAGTTGTAAACTGATCCAACCATTCTGGACAGCAGTTTGGAACCTTGCCCAAAGGGCTATAACATTATGCAAACTCTTTGAACCAGCAATACCACTACTAGCTCTGTATCCCAAAGAGATCATGAAAAAGGGGAAATGGTTTTACATGTTCAAAACACTATTTATAGCAGCCCTTTATGTGGTGGAAAATATTGTAAATAAAGGGGATCCCCACGAACTGGGGAATGGGTCAACAAACTGTGCTATGTTAATGTAATGGAACACTATTGTGCATTAAAGAAATGATAAACAGGAGGATTTCACAAAAACCTGGAAAGTCTCATACAGAATGATGCGAAGTGATATGAGCAGAATCAGGAAAAGATTTGACAAAGTATCAGGAACATTGTGTGATGATCAGTTATGAATGATTTAGTTCTTAGCCACAGAGTGATTCTAGATAAGTACAAAAGGCTCGCAAAGGAAAATGCTATCAATATAGAAATAAAGAACTGATGGACTCTGGATGCAGACTGAAGCCTATTTTTTCACTTATTTTATTCTTTCTTGTGTTTTTTTCCTTTTGATCTGTTTCCTCTTTCACAGCTATGACTAATATGGAAATACTTTACATGATAAGTTATATCAAACTGCCTACAATTGTCAGCAGAGGGAAGGGGAAGGAGGAGGGGAGAAAAATTGAGAACTCAAAATCTTGCAAAACTGAATGCTAAAAATTTTCATGTTATATAACTGGGGAAAAATAAAATGCTATTTAAAATTTATGGCTATATTTCTGCTTTTTTTAGCAGAAGCAAAAATATAATGTCCACTTGCATGTAGTGTTGATTCTGGTATGCAAACTGTGGGAATCAAACATGATCACCATTTCTTTAACTGCCTACATTTGAAGACAAATTAATGATTTTAAGGCTGTGCCCTACTCCAGTTCATGGGGAACTTTCTGCTTTTCTTCCTCTTTACTTACAATCTAAATAAATTAGTGATTTTTCATGGTTTGAACTACTGCCCTACATGCATATAGATTACTCTCCACATATGCCTTTAAACTTTCAGGCTTTACTGAGTCTCTATCTCCCTGGGCCTAAATGCTTTCTAAAATCAATTTGATTTGCTGGAAAGAGACCTGAAATTCTAAGGAATGCATTGAAAATCCTACCTCTGACATTGACCATGGGCAAGTCACTAATTTACTTGCTCTTTTTTCATCAGTAAAATGTGGGAACTAGAGTAAATGGCCTTAAAGGGCTCTTCCAGCTGTAGAATTTGTGATTATCTACTTGTAACATGTGGGGCACTGGGCAAGTCTCTTTGCTTCTTTGTACCTGAATTTTCTCTTCTGTAGAATTAGATTAATAACACTTATGACACATGTCTTGGGGAGCAAATCTGGACTAATGGCTGTGTGACTAATGAGCCTAATCTCTATAAGCATATGCAGAGAGCATCAGCATTCTGATGAAAATTACCACATGAGAGTGGGACACCTGCTTTCCTGGTAAGCGATTGAAATGTATTGAAGAGACTTTGGAGCATGCATAGATATTCTGTAACTGGGTACAGTCTGCTACCCCATGGTGGACTGCAGACTCTTTAATTGTAATGGAGATATCAGAATCATGGGGTATTCATAAAGTATTAATCAGTCTTGGCTTCTCTCTTTCTCCTTGGATTAGACCTTTGGTATTCGTTTGCCTCCTTCAATGACATCATCCATGATAGATAATGGTATAAGAAGAGATGCCTTAGACCATCTCTTTCTGAGGCCACAATGTGGCCCTATTAATATGGGACTCAGTTATTTTCTTGCCTTATTGTTGCATGTGTGCGTGTGCGTGTGTGTGTGTGTGTGTATGTATATAAGATATTAATCTGGATGCTACAACCTTATAAGTTCAATAAGGTCAGTGGAAGGGGTTGTCTAGGCATCTGGCCAACTAGGAGTCTGGGAGTTATCTGTCAAACCCATACACAGTTTTTATAGTCATATTAAGCAATAGCTGAGGTAGCAGTACTCATCTGGCTGCAATCCTGCATTTGGATATGGGCCCAATGTCATACAGAAACTGCATTAAGTCTGAGCCTACTTTCCTCCATAGACCAGGTGGTATAGGGCAAAGTGTGCCCCTGAAGTGGTGAGGATATTTCTTCTTCTCTTCTTTCTATCTGTACAAAGTAAATATCCCCTTGTGAAAGCTAATTGTTATAAAGTAGTTAAATGGAACTTTGTACTGGACAGTGGTGACTTAATAATGGAGTAAGGGGACTCTCAAAATGGTGACTAGGTATCCCCTGGAACCATGAGGGAGAAATAAAGTGGTATAACTGCAGGACAGTAAATCCAGAACAAAGAAGCATACATTTCTCTGGCAATATTCGTGAAACACATTGGAAGTCTTAAAACATTTTATACATGTCAATTATTTTATTATTGGTATTACTTTTATTGTTATAATTATCATCATTACCTGAATGGTGTCAAAATATGATTCTCACATATACTCTCACACAAGTATATAACTTTTAAATTTCCCCATCTTTTCCAAGGATGCCATTCTTTTTTCTTGGACACAAGTCTTCATTATTCTCTTCTCTACTGTATCTCTCCATATATAATCAGTCAGCAAATTTGGATGGTTCTTTCGGATATCTCAGATACTGACTCCCCTCTTTTAGGTTTCACAGTTTTTACATTATCATTGTGTAAATCCAAATGGCCTCATGTCTGGACCACAGCAATACCCTCTAGTCTTTGTTTATTCTACTCTATCCTGTACACAGTTACCATGGTGGAAAAAATCCAGTAGCTAGCTATCCTTTCTCAAATACTACTTTAACCCATCCCACTACAGTAACTCCAGACAGCGAGATATATTGGGTCTACGCTTCTTAGATTAGGCTATGCTTAAACATTCCACTCAGCTGAAACGTATCTCTCACCGTTACTTCCAACAAAGCCTATTTCAAAATTTCCCTCTTTCAAAAAACCTTTTCCCCCCTGAATAACCCTGCTTTCATCACTACTATCGCTCCTTTCCCCATAAACACTAAGACACTCACTTTCCCTCTGGTTATTTTGCCTCATCCTCATCTCACAGATAACTTTGTACTATTTTTCTTGTTCTTTCTCGTGTGGCTTGCCTCCTATTTGCCTTCCTTTCCAAACAATATTTTAAGGCTCAGACTTAATATTTGAATTCTCACAGATTTAAAGCTGGTTACCTTAGAGGTCATTTCATAGATGAAAAAACTAAGGTTTCCCAGACAGGAAAAGCAGCTTGTCTCAATGCAAACAGTTACAACTGGTGACGCTTGGTTGGAAAAACATGTCCTCTAACTAGAAACCACAAACTGACTCCTTCTACTGTATTCTCTAGCCATTGTATAAACAGATAGTAGCCACATTTTATTTATCATCCTGTTGTAGGTTCAACTTTATTTACTCCCATCCCTCTACCCTACCTTAAAATCCATCCAATCATGACAGCACCTTATTCTGCAGTCATTCTGTATTCTGTGCTCTTGTTTCAACAATCCAGCTAGCAGCTGTTGTGGGGGTGTAAGAACAACCCAAGCCCAACAACAAGAACACTACTGGCATGCTGCAAAAGCACAAGTTCTTTTGATCTGCTTAACTAAGGAAAGCTACATTAAGGGGTTGACAAGCTTACTTTAATTCAGCATACAAATATCATTCACTTAGTTCAGGGGAAAAATCCAGCACCCTGAACTTCAGAACAAAATACAAACAAATTAAAAACATCAACAGACAGAGCTTGTCTGATTCAAATCCCAATACATAGTTACCAGAGTTTAACTAAGTCTCCACCTCAGCACCACCACGAGTGAGAGCCCTGCGCAAATGGCTCTGTCTTCTCTTCTTATAGGGTTTCAGACGTCATTGAATGTCATCTGAATGACCAGAACTTAGGCTGCTATGATTGGCTCTTGAGTTAGCCCCTCCCCTTAGGACCCTGGGATGTTCACATCCACATAGGTTAGGTTAACATCTAACAGGGGTTAGAGCCTAGGGCTTAGCACTTAGTAAGACTCAATGAAATACACTGAATTACTCAAAGGAAACAAAAGCCCAACTCTTCTAGGGCACTTGTTGAACTAAGTGCTAAGAGCCCATTTTGCTTACCAACACAGCTCTGTATTTGCATTCACTGAAGATTCAACAAGTAATTATGTGATTGGTAGTACTGACGTAATCACAGCTGGAAGGAATCTTAGATATCATCTGATCCATCAACTCTTGTAGAAAGCATGCCAAACATTCCCACCAGTTGTGATTTCTAGAGTAGGAAAGGCAACTAAGCAGAATCATCAGGCAATTCTGAGAGTGAAACAGGAAGTGGCATGTTCAAGGTAATCCAAACTATCACCATGCTGTCAGTCAACGTTTACTTTGAGGTGAAGATGGTGATTGCACAGGTTCATGAACCCAAAAGCTTTGTGAAGAGCAATGTCTTTCAGATTGCTGGTCCTACTTCTAGTCTGAGCCCTGTAGCCACCATTGTGTAGAGAAATCCTTATAAAAAAGTGATGTGCCTTTTTCAATAACATTCACAGGAACTACTGTTGCTGACTGGCAGATAAATCCAATAGCCCTTGAAATGACAGTACCCCCATAGTTACAGTCCCACTTATAGCTGAACTCTCAAAAATTTTGTGAAGCCATATACCTGAATATGTGGCCTGGCAACTATCTATATGGCTGCTGCCACCAAAGGTACTGCAAACTCAAAAAAGAAAGTTTGAGATACCAAAATCCTTGATACTGTTAAATATCTTAACATCAGAAACTGATATTGTTTAAGTATAAATTGCATAAAAGATGACACCTCACCATCTACTTTTCTGCTGCTCTATGAGCATTATGGACACTTTCCATCTGAAATGCAGGTAAAAACTCCTGTATGTGTTGTGTCATCTAATAGCATGTAAGCTTCTGGAGAGTATGTGCTTTGACTGACTTTTGCTTAGCCCATACTTGCAATAGTAAGTGCTTAAATGAGGGATTTTTTTAAGTTAATGGTGAAATTAAAGTATAGAGAATTAAAATCCTTTATCCAAGATCATAAAT
This sequence comes from Trichosurus vulpecula, assembly GCF_011100635.1. Taxonomy (NCBI): domain Eukaryota; kingdom Metazoa; phylum Chordata; class Mammalia; order Diprotodontia; family Phalangeridae; genus Trichosurus; species Trichosurus vulpecula. Next base: position 162,617,247 of record NC_050577.1, on the reverse strand, counting down.
ATATGAATAACAAAGCTAAGATTTTGATCAAAGCCATCCAATTCCAAATTTAGTGCTTTTTCCATTATACCATGGCAGCTCAGTACAATATTCTGTTCTATTCTTACTTCTTATCGTTATAATTATGAATTATTGCAATATAGACAGAGAAGGTACCTTATCTATGTGGTATGATTTCGAAGGCACCAAAGATGTCATGATATGTAGAGTAAGAGAAATACTAACAATAATTCTTTTCTCATCAGAAGATGTGTAAAATTTTGTCATTCAAATACTAGTTGGGACTCTGAAGCTCTCAGAAGTTTTAGCTTCCTCACCTACAAATGAGGGAAGGGACTAGACTCTTAAGGTTCTCAGTTTTATGAAGCTTTGATTTTAAGCCTCCTACATCTTTGAGCTCCATTAAAGTGCAATGTCCCTTGAATGGTATAGTATTCTTGTTAGTCATCTAATGCTTCAGTATAATAGAAAATTAAAGAGCCAATAAAAATAGATAGAAAAAACAAACAATTATTAAGCACTTTCTAGATGCTAGGCACCTTGCTAAGTGACAAGATCCAAATATAATAAAGCAAGACACCCCGTGTCTTCAAGGATCTTTCATTCAAATGGAGGAAGACAACGCATAGAGGAGTACAAGAAACAATGGGTTGGAAAAGTTGGGGTGGACCCAAGCAGAGGAAGAGTGAGGAGGTAGCCTGGGCCCCAGTAAGATGAGCTAACAACTCAACTTATGAGGGCCTGTTGATCCAGGTTAGAGCACAGGGACCCAATAAGGGAGGAAGAGGATGATAGCATGTAAGCAATATAAAATCCATGTGGAGGATGGCAAAATAGGATTTTTGAAGACAGTGATGTGGAAGGAGGGGACACATGAGACTGCTGGGAATAAACATTATCTACTTCCCAGATATGTCTAGGGAATTTCTTTGCATGCACTCCATATTCCTTTATAGGATATAATTATCCTAATAAATTTGGAAAGCCATGGTTGCTTCCAAGACATAAAATGGCCTTTTGATTAATTTTATACACTAATAACACTAAATTAAAAGGCAAAAAAAGAAAGAACAATATATAATTGGAAATTGCCATCCATGAAAAGTTGCTAAAAATGAAATATCACATCCTAACTCATTTACTTTTCCCCCTAAACTTAAATATATTTTGCTCAGTTTTATATTTTGTTCGTCTGGCAGAACGACCATGAATGCATCAAATGTAGGTAAATTTAAGTGATTCCAAAGAGCCCCTTTTCGGATATTTGACGTAATGAAGCCTTTCTGTTTTCCCCAGGAAATACCATTTTCTTATTGGAAGTGGGTAAACCTTGTTCCAACCTCAGAAATCTATTTGCTTTGTGAATTGGATCATCATAGCTGTCTATAGTGAGGCAAGGCAAAAATCCTGAAACAAAAAGCTGAATCTTTTGATGTGTTCAGCCAATATTTAGGCCACCAAAAGATTCCATCAGAAAATCAGCAGCAGTTCTGTTTGAATTCCCTTTACTTCCCTGGTGTCCCTGTTTGGGGTTTGGAGTTCTGTTTGAAATTGATGTAAGAGACAGAAAGGTTAAGAAGGGGTACAAAACCTGCTCCATTTAAAGTTCGCTCATGATCTCCCCAAAACAAGTTCACAAGGGACAACATGTTTTTGAAGGCCTGTCAGGCCTTCCTGGTGTTTGATTCCTGAGCACACAATTAGTCCTAACTGTGGCTGCTAACTTGCCTTAGAGAAGAAAAATAAATTGACCTTCTTTTCTTTTTTGCCCTTGCTTATTCATTTGTTCCATGTTTCCCTCTAATGGAATATAATCTAAGCTTTTCTTAATGTAGCTTCTTAACCCTTTGTTTCTATTAATGATATCTGCAATACACTGACAGAAGACCCCTTTTATCTCAAAGACACCAGTTAATGGGAATAAATAGCTAACTCTGGCTCAGACAAAAAGTAAAACATTTGGACTGGAGGTCACTTTGGGAAACCCAGCTGGGGAAAAGTTCAATTACTAAAATCTCCAGGCTCAGGAGCCTAAAGGCCTAATTAATGTGTTTGAGAAATGAATGTTCCTCTAGGCATTCATGAACTTGAAAAAAAATCTGAACTTTCAAACCTTTTGAGAATGGCTATTCTAATTTGAGGGAAAGTGAGGGGAGTAAGTTATCAATTGTTAATGACCATTGAAAGTAATCAGTCTACGAGATTTATTGAGCATCCATGAGAGGATATAGACCTGAAATAAGTCTTCAATTCCATCTTTTACTTTGCTCTCCAATTTTAATGCTTCCATATTTTCCTCGTTCAAACTCTATCCTTTTCTCCTGCCTCCAATAGTTACTTCTTCATTCTAACTACCATTACATTTTGGGAACAAGAGAAGAATTGTTGGTCCTAGAAAGGTGAAAAGTTTTCATAGAATCATAAGATCAACAATTTAGAGCTGAGAAAAGGTCCCAGAAGTCATTTATTCCAATCCTCTTATGAGGATGGAATGAGGAAGTTGAGGCATAGAAAAGCTAAGGGCCTTTCTCAAAAACACATGGATAATAAGCATTAGAGGTTGGGGCTTGAACCTAGGCTCTCTGCATACCACTAAGCTCCAAAATGGAGGAGGCAATACAGAGAGGTCAGGGAGGGAATAGAGATCGAAAAAAAATCCTAACTCTTTCTTGTGTTCTTTCAACTAATTTCTCCTCTTCTTTCACATCTAAATGGGAGATAGAGGTGTGATGATATTATGAGAGACAGCATGGTATAATGACTTGAAACCTGGAAGAAACTAATTGTGAGACATTGGTAATTGATTTCATCTCTCCAAGCCTCTGTTGTTGTTGGTTTTTTTTAACCATAAAAAGAGGGTTTTATACTTGAAGACATTTGTGATAATAAGACTGCCACAAGTATGGGTAAATATACATGTCATCACCTCAGAAATCGCCAGGTGAATAACCAGGTTGAGATTTCATTACTAGTCCTCATGCCAACCACTCTACCTAAACCTGAAACTGCTTCAGATTCTAGAAATATCTAGTGCGTCAGTAAATACTGTTGTCCCTACTGACCATTGGGGCAGAGAAGTGGCACAGTGGATAGAGTGCTGGGCCTGGAGCCAGGAAGTCAGGAGACCTAAGTTAAAATTTGTCCTTAGACACTTACTAGCTGTATGACCCTGGGCAAGTCACTTAACCCTGTTTGCCCCAGTTTCCTCATGGCTAAAATAAGATGAAGAAGGAAATAACAAATCATTCTATTAACTTTGCCAAGAAAATCCCAAATGAGATCACAAAGAATCAGATATGACTGAACAACAGCTGCTTATCATTATTATTCTTGGTCTGATCCCAATTGTCTTCTAAACTAGATTTCATGATACAATCTCCTTATTCCATAACTAAGAAGTACTGCTTCTTTGGCTACAATATTAGTCTAATTATAATGCCTCATAATAATGTAAAGACAGGCAAGGGTGTGCTAGTAAATGTGTTAATAATCAGCTCTCTGGGGGAAAAACACTATGAATGACATTTAAGTCATAAAACTACTTAGAAATGTGTCAGAAATCAGGACTAGATAAAAAACCTTATACTAAAAGCATATTTGACTTCTAAAAAGTAGAGGCAATCACAAAAGATAAAGTAGCTAGTTTTGATTATGTATCATTTGAAAATTTTCACATAAGCAAAATTAAAACTGCTCAAGTAAGACAAGGTGATGATTAGGGAAAAGATCTTTACAATAATTATTTCTGATATCTAAGATTGACAGGAAATTGATTTTTAAAAGCCATTCCACATCAGATGAGTTGTCAAAGCATATAAGTAGGCAGTTTGGAAAAGAAGATATACAAATTATCAACAGTCATATGAGAGAATATTTAAAATCTCCAAAAATAAAACAAATGCAAATTGAATTTTGAGGTTTCACTTCCCACTAAAATTAAAAACAAAAAGATGAATATGATCCATGTTGGAAGGTTGGTGGTAAGGTAGGTAAACTTATGCAGTATTCATGGAGCTGTGAATTAGTCCAAACATTCCAGAAAATAATTAGGAATTATGCTAGGAAATTCATTAAATTGGATCTACCCTTTAATGCCATTAAAAATAAAATCTTTTCTGCATCACATGAAATAAAAGAGCAATGACCTATTACCCCTTGTAATAGAAAGAACTGGAAGGAAAGTTTAAAAAAATCATTGATTGGGGAATGGCTATGCTGTAGTATATAAAATGTAGTGGCATATATTATACAATATTAAATGACAAATATAAAGAATTCAGAGAAAATGGGGAATAGTTTTATGAGCTGATGAGCAGCAAAATCCTGGGAATCCATCAGGAAAATAACTTCTGCAATAAACTGGTGATGATGTATATAGCAGGAATACTGACAATGAAGAATACCCCCTTCCACTGAGAAGTGGTAAACTATAAGTGCAGAGTGAAGCATACACTATGAAACTATTTAATGTGTTAATTATTATTATTAGTTGCTAAATTATATGCTTTGTTGCAAGTAAGTAAACTTTTAGGAATAGGGAAAGTGGAGAGGAGTCTTTGGGAAGTACCATGGTTAAAATCAACAAAAAATTTCTGGGAACTTCTGGTGACACTGATTCTTCATGCTTCGGGGATTAAGGGAACAATCGCCTAGAGTGGGAGGAGGGAAAGGATTTTTCATATATAGGGTTAGTGTACTGCTTTTCTGCTTCTTTGCTTAACATATCACATAATATTATATGAGGTACTAATTTTTCTTCCTACATATAAATGTAATTTAGAGTAAAATGGATATTAGAGATAATAACACTGTATCTGGCATGCATGTAGTTTAATTTTTGTTAAGCATTTGACATTTGATTTTGACACAGAAATTATTGCAGTAAAACTATTTTACACATGATGAAACTGAAGGACAGAAAACAGAAGTGATTTATTTATAGTCACAAATCAAATAATTGTTAGAGGCATGATGCAAAGCCAGGTCACTCACTTCTAACACACACTCCTGTCCTCTTCATAAGAAATTCACCCTCTTCTGAACTTGCCTATTTCTAAGTCCAAGGTCTGACAGTCTTTCAAATCACCCAAGTTCACAACATTGCAGTCGTTCTTGACACTTCACCCTCCATTGCCATCTCTGATCACTTACCAAATTTTTCTTTCTACTGATGGAACACTTTCAAACCTGTCTCCTTCTCTCTGTCCATAGACATTACCCTCTTTTGTGCCCTCATTACTTCACGTTGACTATTTCAGCAGCCTTCTAATGTGTCTCCCTGTCTAGTCTTACTACATTTTATTCACCTTCACAACAGTGCTTAGTAGCATGCCTGGCAAGTAAAAGACGCTTAACAAATGCTAGATAAGTTGACATATCTTATGGTTGAGCCAAACTGACCTCCTTCTTGTTTCTTACCCATGGTATTCCATCTATCACCTTCGTAACTTTACATTGACTGTCCAATCAATGAAATGCACTCACTCCTCACTTATGCATCTCTTAGAATCCTTTCAAAAATCTCCTTCAAAATTTACCTCAAGCATGACATTTAACAAGGAGATTTTACCTACATCCCCACATAGGAATGCCTTCCCTCTAAATTTATTCTGTATTTATTTAATTTATATTTTATATTTCATTGCTATTTTTATATACTTACATGCGATCTCTCCTAAAAGAATGTAAGCAAGTTGAAATCAAGGATTGTTTTATTTTTTGCTTAACTCTAGTGCCTAGTATATATTAGGTACTTAATAAATGCTTGTTGGTTGATCCATTGCTTATACAGTACTACCTGTCATCTGCAACACTGAATCCAACCTCCTCATTTTACAGAGGAGAAAAATGGGTACCAATTTGATGAAGTATCTTCCCCAGTTTAACACAAATAGTAGGTCATAAATGTGGTCCCAATTCCAAAGCCAAGGCTCTTTCTATTACACCCTTCTTTCTGAATTATTATAATAGCTACCTAATTTGGGACTGCTGCCTGTAGTCCCTCCTTTGATCCATGCTGTACCTAGATGACTCAATAATTTTCTTAACGCTCTGTTTAGTTCACTGCTGGAGGCCATTCTGTATGCCTGTAAGGCATTGAACATTCTGTGTGTATTAGTGTAACACCTGGCTGTCCATCTGGTATGCCTCAAGATATATGTGCATATATGTGATATAAATGAATGTGTAATACATATGCATATGTATGTAGTTATGCACATGCATATGTAACACATACATGTATGTATATATCATTTTGCACAGATAATCACTAATTTATGATGATATCAACTTAAGAGATATTTTTTAAAAAATGTTTCATCAGTATGGCAGCCAGGATTAGACTATTTCCAGGTGTTTTAACAAAATGCTTATCATTATGATATCCTAAGAAATGAACCACCTTTTAGTATATCCCTCTACTTCTATGTGCCCACCAAATAAGTGTTTTTAGCCATAAAGTTTCAGTCATACATTCTGAAAAGGAATTTAAAATATAAAGAACTGGTTATTTTTCTTTAACATTATAGGATTACAGATCTAAAGTGGACAACAGAGGGCCTCTAGTATACCCCCTCTCATTTTACAAATGAGGAAAGTGAGGCCCAGGGAGGTTCAGTCATATGATCAAGATCACATAGCCAGTATATGTCAGAGGTAGGATTTGAAGACTAGTTCTCAAACTCTAGAGCTTGAAATCTTTCCAGAATCCAGAGCCATTTGGGTTTTTTTTTGTTTGTTTGTTTTGTTTTTCCCCATTGTCCCTCTCTATCTCGATTTGATACAGTATAAAACAATGCTATGTATAAGCGATCTTTTCAGTTCCCTAAGACAGTGTTATAAACTGCAAATAGATGTGATGTTTTGAGTTGTTCTTCCTCATTACCCAAGTTGCATATGATGTTTACAGATTTAAATATTTTCTGCAAACACATTGGTTTGGAGAATACAATGGGTATGATAATGGAATTCTGAGGAGAATATGTTTTCATTTATAATGCAATATAGATTAAAAAACCACACAAATGTTTTAGATGAGTTAAATTTCATTTAGGAAGTTATAACCAAAGACAATTGGCCTGAACTTTAAAATACAGTACAAACTCTAAGTTATTCATTCTTTTCACAAGGCAATTTCCCTTCCCAATGATAAATCAAGTTTCTATTTTACTTCAAACTTCATAAGCCTCAGTACCAGGTTAGCCATGGGGAGATGAATTGTTTGGCCACAGCAATTCTGTTTAATACCACCCTTGTCACTGAGAAATTTTGCATTGTGGCAGTGATTGGGGGGTGGGCAAGGGAGGGTTTTAATGTCTATGAATCACAGAAATCAATCAAAGCATATATAAAGCACCTATTCTGTGCCAGTCACTGTACTAAGTGTTAGAGATGAAAAATAGGCAAAGGTAATTCCTTGCCTTAAAAAGCACAATCTAATGGGGAGATAAAATGCAAACACATCTATACAAAGCAAGTTATATAAAGAATAATATGAAATAATTTACAGAGGGAAGGCACTAGAGTTAATAGGGGTTGGGAAGGCTTCCAGTAAATGAGGAGATTTTAATTGGAGCTTAAAGGCAACCAAGGTTAGTAGGTGGAGTGGAGGAGGAAGAGTGTTGTAGGCATGAGGGACAGCCAGAGAAAATGTCCATGGCTGAGAGGTAGACTGCCTTGCTCATAGAATAGCAAGGAGGCCACAGTCATTGGATCAAAGAGTACATGTTGAGGAGTAAAGTATAGTAAGACTGGAAAGATTGGGATGGGAGCTAGGTTATGAGGGTTTTTGAATGTCAAACTGCAGTTTTTTATTTTTTTCTGAAGCCAATAGGGAGACACTGGAATTTATTGATCATACCTGCACTTTAGGAAAATAATATTAGTGACTCAATGGAAGATTTATTGGAGCAGGGACATATTTTGGCTTTAATTAATGATGAATAAAAAATATTTAATAGAAGACTTTCCCAACAACAAACTTTTGAGGTATGTAGCGCACATATTATTAGCCTCATTTTATAGGTGAAGAAACAGAGACTTAGAGAGGCTGTTACTTGTCCATGGTCACACAGCTTGTAATTGTCCTTACCATAACCCTGTGAGGTAGGTACCATTATTACTTTCATTTTACATTTGAGGAAACTGAGACAGACAGAGGTTAAGTGACTGGCCTGGTGTCCTAACCAGTGAGTATCTAAGGCTAAATTTTAACTCAGGGCTCACTGACTCCAGGTCCAGAACCATAAAACTCAAACCATGAAAACCTTTTATTCCTTTCCTACCACACAGTGAATGAGAATAATTAGTTACGGAAAATGATTAGAAGAAGTCTATTGTTTGTAGGTCATTTTATTAATGAGTCTGGCCCTTTAAAAAAGAAATATTTAGAACATTTTACTCACAAAATGATTTTCTTATTCATTCTAAAGTACACATTTGAAATTGCAACTACTCTGTATTTTTTAAATGCTCATATAGGAAATAGTGCAGATATTAAACTTGGGATGTGTCATACTGAAAACCAGAAGCTCTATGAACGTTTGCAAATTGTGATTTCAGATGACTTGGAGGCTTAGCTTACACACAAGTGCCCCCTTGAGGAGATAGGCATGATTACACTCCAGAAATATCAACTGAAATATTAAGTGCACATTTAATATCGTGAAAAATAATGTTAACACAAAAGGGGAACTACCTTACAAATTGACAAGTCTAACCATTTTTATAGATGTATAAATACAGTTCCACAAAGGTGAATCAACCCTACCAAAAGATATAGCTAGTCAGTGGCAGAGGCAGACCAAGAACTCAGGCCCCTTATTCCAGGTTTAGCATCCTTTTCACAGCATTCTTACTGGAGCTTGAGCAGGGAACAACTGTCCAATCTAATCCTCCTGTCTTAGTGTGAATGTCAGTGGTAATGGTTTCTCTTTGGAACAGCAACCCTGAAGTTCTTCCCTTCCCAGTTTGATTTTTTTTTTCTAATTAAAGGGGCTATCCCTTGACTCACTTCTTAAAGAGGCCTATTCACTGAATGGGCATTACCTCACTCTAAGTAAATACACAAAACAGGCCTTAGCCTAAAAGGGTCAGGGTCTACCATTGCATCCTGGGTCACATCCAGTCATCCTGATGAGTATCTGGTCACTGGATCCAGATGGCTCTGGAGGAGGAAGTGATGCTGGTGACCTTGCACCACCCTCCCTCACTGAAATCAAAGTCAACCGCCAGTCATGTCATCATTTCCCTGATGTCATGGTCCTCTTTGAAAAGGAAGGACAGACACAAATTCTTATTGAGTTTCTGTTGAACTGCATAGCCCATCTAAATTGATTTTACTAACAGGAGGGTTTTACCTTTGTACTTCAAGATAAATATTTCTCATTGTGTAGCATTATAAAATTTAATCTATAAATTAGAATCCATACATGATTCATAAATAAAAGTCCATGTTCACTTGGACTAAAACATTTTAAAGCCATTTTTAAAAAATTCTAAGTAGGAAATTTAATGCATTTTTATTTTAAAAAGTTTGTTATGGAATTATTACATTATTTATTTAAGACATATTTATTATATTCTCACAACTGTGCAAAGGGTCATATCCTAATGGAGGAGAGGGGCAAGCAGCTATGGACATGAAAGATATATCTATAATTCTGGGGTTGTAATGGCAAGACAGAGACAGACAGAGAGAGAAAGAGAGAGAGACACACACATACAGAGAGAGAAAGGAAGACAGACAGACAGACGGAGGGAGAGAGAGAGAGAGAGAGAGAGAGAGAGAGAGAACCTAAGACTCTAAATTTCAATATATACTCACAAATTGTTCAATAGTATGAAATTTGTATCCTAGATTTCCTAGTATTCTAACAAAGTAAGTTATTGCCTTCACATCAGCTCTCTCGATGGGATGCAAATGGTATTATCAGTAAGATTATAGAAAGTAGTAAAGGGATATGAAGGGCACAGGCCATCAAAATGTGATTTTTTATTAGTATTTGGTGGTAGTTGTATTAATGGCATTCTCTGGGGCATATCCAGCATTTAGTCAGTGCTAAATATTTCAGCTACAAAAGTTTAGTTATTCTTATACTTCCACTAGATCTAGTATACAAAGTTACATATTAGTAGGTCATGAAGTTATACTGGGATATACTTGGGAAGTTAATATTTGATAATACTGGATAAGTCAATATCACATTAGTGAAAAATTGTTCTCAGTGTGGAGAGTGATATGGTAGTTTTCAAAATTTTAAATTTTGCATTCCTTTTAGAACACTGATAATGGTTAGACATCTACTTTTTTTTTCCATCCCACCTTGTCTTGTCCCTAATTTATAAAGGAAAAGAAAACCCTTATCACAGTGTTCTGAGACTGGATACAATCATCAAAATGCCCTTTGCAAATAGAAACATCAGGAAGACATTACCATTCATTGGGAATCCTAATTCAATTTATACTCTGTGCTGAACGTCTTCTCTGACAATGGGAAAAAATTGTCAAAAATCATGTTTTCCTTACTATTGATACTCAGAGATCCTCAATAAAATTATCTCTGTCATTATTGCAATTGAGCAATATTTCAGAGACAACAATTCATGAAAGATATCTTTGTCATGAAAGAGAGCTTTTAAAACTACATTTTGTTCTATGAGTGGATTTTTAAAATATCAACAAACAGAAAATCAAAGGGGAAAAGGGATGATATATTTTGCATTATTTAGTTAATAATTATATACATATATATATAGACATATATATAGTGTTATATGGTGTGCTACAGAAAATAATTGTTAATAGCCTGCCCTTTTCTCCTGTCATGTTTTCAGACAAGGATGCTCTTGATACATGCCTATATCCTTCTCATAAATATTTTATAAAGATAAGAAGTTTGCAAATAATTATCTAGTTCAGGAGGGGTGGGAAACCTGTGGTCTTAAGGCTACATATGGCCCTCTATGTCTTCAAGTGCAGCCTTTTGAATGAATCCAAACTTCACAGAACAAATCCCCTTTAAAAATGAAATTTTTAAAATAAATAAAATGACTAATAAGAGGATTTGTTTTGCGAAGTTCGGTTTCAGTCAAAGGACCACACTCCAGGACCTGGAGGGCCACATGTGTCCTCAAGGCTGTGGGTTCCCCACCTCTGGCTAGTTATTTAAGTGCTCTCAATCTCCCATTTTAGTGGTAGTATTGCTTGTAATATTTTCTTATCTTCCCATTTCAAGAAGTGATGCCTCTAAGCCCTCAAATTTTATTGCTTTCAATACATATTTCCTCTACATTTACTTGGTCTGGTACAGCTGTTCTTCCTATATTTGAATTTTTTAGTCCCATTTTTGCTTCCTCAGTCAGCATATCATTGCTAAGGAAATGAATTTGTCATAGAAATGTTGATTTTTTTTTCATTTTCTCTCCATCTGTTGACCTTCCATTTTCATCTTTAAATGAGTTTGGGAAGTTATCTGGTTTGAAGGCATGTGCATGTGTTGGGGGGGGGAAGGGGGGCTCACGCCAAGCTTTCTGCAAACTAATCTTTCTCTCCATTCCATCTTTTTGTTTTGTTTCATAAGCTAATATTGCTCATAATGTTCCAGCATCCTTCTCAGTAAGGTTTTGAAAATGAGTTTATATTCTATGCCATTGTCTTGGCTTCTATGTCTGTTTCACTCAGCAAGAAAAAAAAAAACTATCATTGGTTGAATTGGTTGGCTAAGACAGTTAATAGACTTTTTTGGCTTTCTCATTGTAGTGATTCCATTACATGTGTTAAACTTCTTTGGGAAGTAATGATAGACTGGATTGAGATTTGTCACTTTATCAATATCTCATTTTTAGTTGCAGGTGATCATTGTATGGATCGAATTGGGTTGAAGGTTTTTTAATTGTATGTCGTATCTTCACCTCTTTATTCTCTTACAAAGTAGCATTGATTTTGATCTGTACTCCTATAGGTGTTCTGGCCAAATAGAGATAGCTGATTGAGAACCCCCTCCCCATGATTAATTGGTTTCTTCCTATTTGTTAGAGTATAATCAGTTTCCTTTTTTGATTATTCACCACACAGAAAGTCTTTTTGCAATCTCCAGGAAGAAAGTTTTCATTAACATACAGGTATAATGTTTCTATGTGGGGCCATCTCCAGTCATTCTGATCTATATTTTGAAACTGTACTCAGATGGCTCTGTGGGAGAAAGTGAGGCTGGTGACTTTACATAACCCTCCCTCACTTAAATCCAATTCATTTTCTAGTCATGGCATCATCTTCCTGATGTTATGGTCCTTTTCGAGGACAAAGGACAAACAACAACAAAAACAGCAATGTTTCTCTATAGACTATGTCTTTTGGCTTTGTTACTTCTTAATTCCAAGGCATATGTACCTTCCGATGTACTTTTCTCCATTGCGACTTATAGTTCTTCCTTACTAATAAAGTAAGATTATTAAAGTCAATGTTCATTGAATTAGGAGATCTTTGTCAAATTCTTCAAAGAATGTTTCTACCCACTCATCCTTTGTAATCTCTATTGAAATATCATCCATTATCTTCATAATGTCTTTCTAGATTACATTTATAATACAATGACTCAAGAGAATTAAGTATTCCAGTAAGTGATATTTCTTCTTGCCTTTGGGCATGATGCTCACCCCTTTTTTGTAATTTTCCCAAAGAAACCATGAACCATTCCATTTATTCATGTATGAATTTGTTCTCTAGGGGCAGCCTACTGATAATAAGCCTCTCCATTGTTAATTAATCTGTTTCTTAGACATGAGATGTAGTCTATTGTTAGGGCTGTCTTCTATCCCTTTCAAAGAAAAGTAAAATATGCCGTATCTTATGCTCTTCTGGTTCTTAGCTTTCAGGACACTACATTCATCTACAAGCCAAAATGAAGTATTGAAGTAGCACTTTGTGGAGGCTTTCTAAGAAAAAAGTTACAATAACATTATCATCTCTAATTCTTACCAGCTACTTTCTTGCTAAGTGGCCTAGGTTAAGTCATTTCTCCTCCTTGTATCTCAGTTTCCTCATCTGTAATATTGTATTAATTTTTTTTCACTACCTACTTTACAGTGTTGTTATGAAGAAAGTATTTCATAAATCTTAAAGTGGTATAGAAATATATTATCTATTTTGCTATTTTTGGTGATATACATAGATTATTGGTGAGTTATTTGATGCTACTATTTCACTATCTACTGTATGAAAAAATCAGTGTTTTATGATAGGTATTGAAGTAAGAAAATATTCCTGAGGGCTTCATGAGATCACAACATTGCTCAAGTACTGGACACTTTTTGTGAGTCAGGTTGTAGGAGGGATAGCGGCCAGAGCTACATTTACAAAAGAGAGGAAATGTACCCAGTGATGAGATCACTGTTGCTAAAAGGGATGGCCAGATGATGAGGATCTTAAGAGGCTTGTAGTTGGAGTGGAAAAAAAAAACTGACAATAACATCAGTCACCTCTAGATTTTGGCACATTGGTAATTTGGGACAAAAATATTATCACTTCACCATAGTTATGCATTGCACCAAAGACAGAAAGCATGATAGTGAATGAATAATGTTATAGTATACTTCTAAGTGTCTGAAATCTCACAAGTATGGTATCAGGTGCTGTACAACAGATTTTTAAAGTACGTGTTGTCAAAATATGTACCCTGAAATATGAACAGGGAACACCCCTTCCTATCTGGCACTTGGGACCTTTGCCTCTCTGCCAGCAAAACTCACTCAAGTTATATCTTTATCTCTTCAACAAAATGTCAGCATGATTTCCCTGGAATTGTTTTTTATTTACATTGCTCCTCTATATCCAGATCTCTGTTTGCACACAGCACACAGGCACTTCAGTGAGTCACATATGTTTACCTCAACCTATAGACTATGTATAGGAAGATCATTGCACACACGCAAATATTTTGTAGGACCCAGTACAGAAGTAAATGTACTGTTGAATTGCACAAATGAATCTTGGTGTTAGGTGTAGACTAAACCACTTGGAAATGTTGCCCTTTAGTTTCATTGAAGGTATAGATTCATTTAAACTTATATTTGGTAAAAAAAAATGTACATTTAACAAAATAGCATGACTTCTTTTCCTCCCCAAAGAAATGCCATGCACTAGCCCTTGTTTATCATTGCTTATATTTTATTAAATAAAATGAATTACAATTTGTACCTAAGAAAGAGAAGAAATAACCATATCCAAAAATGCCATTGAAATAGGGTTAAGATAGAATTGGTATCTTGAAAACCCTATATGCATTGAAAAAAAACCTAGCAGTTTGGAAAGAAGACTGGTTGCCATGGTATCTCTAACTCAATTCCATTGCAACCAGACCCTGCTATTCACTGGAATGTCTTAAAGTACTGGCAACAATTGTCATAGAGGTGGCTGCAATTTTTAGCAGGAGGCATGTGCTCAATGGCATTAATAGTTTAAATCAGTCTCTTTCTCTACTTCATCTTTTCTTTGTACAACTTTACCAGCAAAAACTATATTAACAATGACATTTCTTTTCTCATTTACTACTGAACTACACCAGGTTGGAGATAGGAAAGAGAGGCAGGGAAGTAGAGATTCTTCCTTATATCATAACCACTTTATACAAATGTGATAGCCCATCATCTCTTCCATATGTATATAACTCTACATTTTATTGAGTTCAAAAAGAGAAGACACATATTATATGAGGATCACAGCTGTTAGTACTTAAACAAATTCATTTTCTTAGCAATCTATTAGTGGCCAATCCTGGCTCTAATTAGAAAGACAGTATATTGAATAATGATCTCTCAGGGAAAAGTACTAGAATAACAAATGAGATTTATGTAGTACTTTCTCAACATTATTTTTATTTGAGATCCTTCACAAATCTCTAAGGTGATAACAACAGCTTTATGTGCCCCATTTTATAGACAAAGACCAAGATAAATGAAATGACTTGACTCGATCACACAGCTAATAAGTATCAGAGGTGACATTTGGACCCATTTCTTCCTGACTCCATGTCCAAACCCAGATCCAACATAATTCTCTGCCTTAACGGACTTATATGCTATCTTTTACAACATGTTCAAACAGTCACATTGGCAATGACCTTCAACTTTAAAGAAAGGAAAATAATTACATGGGCCCATTTTAAAGTATCACTGAAAATACACCAGAATGTTACCATAGCTAGGTAATTATATAGAAAAGTTCCATAATTTGGACTTTCTAAATCCATGGTTTGAAATATTCCTAGTGTCAAATTATTCCCTCCTTTGTAAACAAAGATATCTTTCAAAGAAAAAGACATTATAGTAGAAGACAAATTACTAATCTGAAGATTAGTAATATGTATGGCTGCATTATAACATATATTACTGTATGAGGAATATTCTTTTGATTTGCGAGTGGTATTAAAATTCGGCCAAATGGTTTATAAAGGATAATTATTTTTTAATTTCATTAAGAGTAAACTTTATATTCTTTAAATCAGAACTATATAAAAATTAAGGATTTATATTTTATATAAAAATATTATTCAAAGGGGAAAGAATCTTGAATGGAAAGAAATTGGACAAGATGCAAATATTCCCAATCCACACCCAAGAACGATCACTTACTGAATTATAGGGAAAAAACTCATGGATGCCACCAAAGAGGGCATTGTCCAAGGCAAATTTGAAAAGATTTTTTTTTTTTTGCCAGTCATGTTTTCACTAGTTCTTGGTATACAGACATGGTATTGCCAAACATAGCAAAATGACATTTGATGATTTTTTAACCTACAATGAATCTCAATTTTGATACTTTCATTAAATTATTACTTTAGGTATATATTCATTTTAGATCCTAACTGTATCACAAATATACATTTTCATTGCTTCTTTAAGCCATCAAACATAGCAGTCTATTGTTAATTAAAAATTCAATTTGGATCAATAAAAATCACAAATCAAGGATTTTGCTCTAGTTATGAACTGCTACTAGAATAGTATACATGATGGTAATTGGCAAGAGTTTAACATTTTTCCAAATGATTGAAATCTTACACATTGGATTTCACATGTAGCATCCATACATTTAAAGTATATTTTGTCAAAAAACTTCTTCTGAATTATGAATAAGTAATAATCTTACATCTCTGACAGATTGAGCCTTTGCTTTTCTGCCAACAAAGTCCATTGAAGTTGCTTTTCTTTTCCTTTATCTATTCTATATGATATTGTCAGCAAATTTTCCCCAGAATAGTGTTTTATTTATATTGCTCTTTTATATACAGATCTTCGTTTGCACAAAGTACAAAAAAACTTTTAATGTATCTCACAACTTTTCTTCACTCCTACTAAGAAATGAAAATGGAAGGAACTTCATTTTTGTAAGACTATGTATGAACCAGATTCTGGAGATGCAGGGCACTCACATGTGTGACATAGCAAAATCTATTATTTTTGCCAAACTTTCCAGCCCTTACCTAATCCGTCACCATGACCTATTTATAACTTCATATCATTCAAAGCTTATATGAAGTTTGTTTTTTTTTATTTTGTGAAATTTTATTACAGTGTCAGAGTTGGAAAATATTACAGTATAAGTGTCTTGTAATGTAAATATTTATGTATATATCTTATGTCCTCTCAAACTGCAAAATCTCTGAAGGGGAAGAGTATCTTATTCTGCTTTGTTTCTTTACAACACCCTTGCACATAGTAGGTACTCAATAGATACCTGATAAATAAAATACCAAAATGCAAGAAAAGCACACAACAATCTCCTTGGAACTTTATTTGGACCAACATTTTAAAGTCAAATCTTTGACTAAAATAATTACTGCCTCGTGATGTAGCTTGGACAGGTGTCATACTAATCTCTTCAAATTTTTATTACCTCTTCCCCACCAGTCGTTGTTCTTTTCGGTATCATGAGGCAATGCTGCTCCAGTCTTCCACCATTTTCTTCCATGTGATGGTTTGTAAATGCGATTGTATTCTAAACTAGTACTTCCATTATTGCCATATGTCTCTTTTTATGATTCTCTTGAGTCATGTATTTGAATGCCAAATTTTCTATTTATCCCTGGTCTTTTCATCAGGAATGATTAAAAATATTCTATTTTCATTTTTTCCCTCCGAAGGATCATGCTCACTTTTGCTGGGCAGAATATTATTAGTTGCAATTCTAGCTCCTCTATCTTCTGGAATATCATATTCACAAGTCTTCCATCCCTTCAATGTGAAAGCTGCTAAATCTTACGTAAACCTGACTGTAGCTTGAAAATGTTTGATCTGCTTCTTTTGGGACTCTTGAAGTATTTTCTCTCTGGCCTGTTAGGTTTGGAATTTGGATATAATATTCCTAGGAATTTTCATTTGAGGATGTCTTTCAGGAGATGATCATTTTTATTTTACCCTCTGGATTGAAGATAGTGGGATAGTTTTCCTTGATAATTTCTTGAAATACATGTCTAGGCTTTTATTTAATCACAGTTTTCCAGTAGTTCAATAATTCTTAAATTATCTCTTCTCAATCTATTTTCCACATCAGTTGCTTTTCAATGAGAGATTTCACATTTTCTTCTGTTTTTTTCATCCTTTTGACTTTGTTTTATTGTTTCTTGATGTTTTATGGAATCATTAGTATCCACTTGCCCAATTCTAATTTTTAAGAATTATTCTCTTCAATAAGCTTGTTAAATTCTTTTTTGTTTGGCCAATTCTGCTTTTTAAATATTTATTTTCTTCAGTGGATTTTTTGTACCTCCTTTTCCATTTTGCCTATTCTGCTTTGTAAGGAGTTTTTTTTTTCAGTGAATTTTTGTGCCTCTTTTACCAATAGGCCAATTCTATTTTTAATATGTTACTTTCTTCATTTTCATTCCTCTTTTACCAAGCTGTTAATTATCTTATTATTTGTTTTGCATCACTCTCATTTTTTCTTCCCCTACTCTTAACTGTTTAACAATTCCAGAAATTAAGTTAGGCTTGGGTCCAAACAGAATTTTCCTTTGATGCTTTGTTTGCAGATGTTTTCACATTGTTTTCTTCTTTTGAGTTTATGTTTTGGCCTTCTCTGACACTGCAATGGCTTTTATGGTCAAATACTTTGTTGTTGTTGTTATTTGTGTTTGCTCATTTTTCCATTCTATTTCTTAACTCTGAACTTTATGTTAAAGTTGGGCTGGGCTCACCTTGGAGTGTGAGGTTATGTATTGGGAATCAAGATGGGCTCTTAGCACTTTGTTTCCTTGATTAAATTAGGAGTCCTTGATGACCTCTTTGCCCCAAGGGAAAGCCTAGTTTATATGGGTTTGAGTGACATGTTTGTGACATCAGAGGCTTTTAGACCACATGGGTTTAAGTTGCATTTTTGTGAGGCTTTCAGGTCATGTGGGTGACTCGCACGTGTGATTCACCTTTGACCCTGAACAAGATATACAAACTCAGAGGTTGGCTTTCTCTTTCAGAGCTCTGAGCCACAGCAGGAGTGGCACGTGACTCTGAGCCAGCCTTGTGGAGCTCCCTGCTAAACTCATATGTTGATGGTTCCTTGGTAACTGTGAATTGTATTTGGTCTGTTTATAATGTATCTTTGTAATTTATTTGTATTTGCTCTGAAGTTCAGGGTGCTGGCTTTTCTCCTTGAGCTGATTGAATGATATTTTATGTTGAGTTAAGGTAAGATTGTTAACCCCTTAACGTTGCTTTCCTTAGTAAAACAGATTAAAAGAACCTTGGCTTGCAGCGTTCTTGTTGTTGGGCTCACATTGGTTTTTCACCTTCACAGCAGCTGCTAGCCAAACTGTTGAAACAAGTTACTACCTCAAGCTTCAGTCTTTTTCCTCCTGCTTTTTTTCAGAGATAGTTCTAAGGGTCTGCAAGTTTTTGATGTTTCCAACATGGTCTGATCATGGGAGAGTCATGGTCACTGTTCTCCTGTTTTGCACTGTGGCTATTACCCAGGAAGGGCCTTAATCTCCTATAATTACAAGCATTAGTTCTCTCCTTGCCTTGGAACCAGTGGCCCTACTCCCTTATGACCAACCACTGGTGATCCTCTCTGCCCTAAAACTGTGTCCCAGAACTGTGTATGGGCAATAGACTTGCAAATCAGTGCCAGCTGTACCCAGTGCCAGCAAAGTGCCCCCTGTAATCTTTCTTACCAGTTGATCAATCCCCTTAATGTCTCTGAACTGAGAGCTCCTGAAGCTGCTACTGCCAATATTGCAAGAGCTGCATGTATGGGCTCCAGACAGGCTTCCATCTTATACAGCAAATTTTTCCTGCCAACTTCCTAAGTTTACTTAAGTCAGAGAAAGTCTTACCCTGACCTATTGTTTACTGTCCTACTCCAAAATTTTGTTTGAGGTGTTATTTTCAAGATATTTGAAGGAGAATGTTGAGAGAGTTCAGATAGGTTGCCTGTAATCTGCCATTTTGGCTCCACCCTTCTGACATGAACTTTAAATTCTGCTAGTCCCAGTCATCCAAAATTGCCTTTGCTTACTCCCTGTCCTATACTTGAAATGTCTTTCCTACTACTACTCAACTGTTGAATTCCTACATGTTCTTTAAAGACTAAGTCAATTGCTGATTTCATGACAAAAGAAATTGTTGGCCTAATTGTTTTCTGCTTAAATTATTAAATCCTGAAAGAAAGGATGTATGGGCCAGATATTCAATAATTATAGGTGATTTATCAAGAAGACAATATTCCTACAAAGCAAAAACCTCATAAGTTAACTCCAAAGAACTTAAATACCATGATTTAATCTCTGGCTCACTTTCCCTAACCCAAACCAAGCTGACCCCACTGATTTGAATATAAACAAACTCACAAGTTTTGACAGGGTATCTGTCTCTACAGGGATTTTCAATGGCAATCGCTATGTCCAAATCCCCCCAAAAGTGGCAAGTACTAAATCTTGCCTAACCATTTGAAAAGTAGAGGGAGGAATAGATGACTTGGGTTTCACCCAGTACTCAAATACAAGAATCAAGGGAAACAGAGCATCATGTACTTGAAACCTCTCTAGGGCTGACTAGACCTCTCTCCCCAGAAGTTACTAGGGGCAGTGAATAACCAAATAAACTGTACATCCCCAACTTTAAGAATGCCGAGTGTAGCTTGTAGCATAACATGAAGGTTCTACACAGTATCAGAAGGTGAAGGAATGAAGTAAGAGTTCATCAAATAAAAAGAAAATGCTAAATGAACAAAATGTTAAAGGGGATAGCCTGAATAAAAGCTGCATACAAGCAGATAACTAAGAAAGAAGACTAAATTCAAATGAAAATTGAGTAGAACCCAAAAGAAAAACCAATGAAAAAGAACTAATTTTGCAAAATGAATAACAATGAATTATAAATGAATTCTAGTCAAAAATTAGAAGGCTTACTATAGAATTTTGAGGGAAAAAAGCAAATAGCAGAGGAGGAAGAAACACATATGACTGAAAATCTCTCCAGAGAACTAGGAAGAAAAAAAACACTCAGAGCATAAAAATACTGAAATGGAGGAGGAAATTAGCAAGAAGACAAGTAAAAGGCAATGGTGTTAAAGGCTATGTTAGTTTTTTTAAGGCCATGTCAATTCCATAAAACCTGAAAACTAATCTTGTAGATTGGATATGGGGAGATAACGTAAAGATAATAGCTCTCCCAGAATTATATGATAAATAAAAAGAGCCTGAATAGTTTAATACAGGAAATAATAAAAAGAAAACTGTTCAATAGCTCTGAATAAAGGCCACAAAGCATACATAAAAGTAATCCATGGATCAGTGCCAGAAACATCAAAAAGAAAAAAAAATAGATACTTGTAATCCCAAGACAAATTTCAAGCTGTTAAACTTAACAATTAAAGTAACAATCAACAACTTTTGTAAGTATCCAGGAAGAAAGACCTTCAAATATGAAAAAGTAATAGCATAGCATTGTTACAAAATCATAAGGAATCAGAGGATGTACTAAATTCCAAAAAAAGCAAAGATCTTATAATGGAACCTAAAAGTAAATTTCCTCAAAAACTGAGTTTAATAATTTAACAAAACAATAAACATTCAACTTTTAAGACTGCATATGAGGCATTCTTGGAAAACAAAACCAAAAAAATTTCAGAGGCAATCATTTAATCTGCCATCTTCTCCATGAATCATTTTTTGAAGCCCTCTTATATGTACTTTGCTGTCTCTGTCTTCATATAGCCATTTGTGTTACACCATTCTAATTGTGTGACATTACAATATATTATGATCATCTGTGTTTATGCTATACTGCCTACAAAAGTATAAACAATACAAAGGAATTATGTTTTGTCTAAAAATCATTATTCTCTCAGCACCCAGCATAATGCTTTGCATGTAATAGGCACTAAAGTTGTTAAATTACGTGATCTGAATTGCTTTATGTCAAAATCTATGCTACACAATATAGAAAAGTAATAAGAAACATTATGATGAACTCTCTTCTGCAAATTCCAATAAACACTTCTAGAAAAATGTACCAGACAATCCTAATAGGAAATCTAGAAAAAATGTCACAATGAGTCTTTTTTTCAAGTCCAGGTATGCAGAGGGAGACAGACAAGAAGATCTGTGGACAATGGAAATTTAACAAGAACACTCTAGCAGATAGGGGAGAATGTGCACCAAGGTAAGAGAATGTGCCAGACCTATACTGGGGCTACAACAGACCCAGAATAAGGCACCACGACAGACACAAGTGCCAACTAGTACCTTCTTCAACTACTACCCAAATCTGGGTCACAAATCCATTCCAGAGTGAGAAGGGAACTTGCATAAAAGGATGGATTTCCAAGTTAGGGATGCCCTTGCTGGTGTATTGAAAAAGGGAAGTTCTAAAGACAGCAATAACAGCAGAAGTTGTAGTATGGCTTAAACAGTAGGCACAGAGCAGTTTTTCCCTACAAACATTTAGCCAAAATTATAGAGGAATAACAAAGGCAGCAATCCCATAGTAAAAGGACACTTATAATTACAGTATTCTGAACCAACACAGCTTTGCAATTAGTTGATGAGGCTGAATCCATTAGCAATCTTTTGCTTAGCCTTAGGCATAAGCCATGTCAGGAACTTACAGAGCTCAGACCAGGGGCTTAGGGGGCAGCAAGCAGACTTAGCCTGAATCAGACCAATTTGAGATTACTGAAAACTTGCAGAACCTGAGACTGTCCCTGATATCCTAGAATTATGTAACATTCAATAGCCCAAGAAAACTGCAAGGAGACCACCCTAGACCTTCCCTGCAGAATTTCAGAGAACCTAACTCTGATATTAAATTTGAAGTTAGGACATAGGTTAGAAATATAGACAAACACACACATATGCAAACAAAATGATAAGCTATTGGGGTATGAAGAATGCTTAAGACAAAAAGAAAAGGAAAATGACTCTAAAATATCTACAAGTAATGCTTCCGGGAAAAAAGCATTTTATACAAAAACTCAACTAGAATTCATAGAAGAGATGAGGCAAGGGTTGAAAGAAAGTTAAAAATGATTTTATAAATGGAATGAGAGCATTTGAGGAAAAAAAAATAAAAGAGAACTATAGAAGAAATAATTAGAAAGAGAATTAATAGCTTGGTCCAAGAGGTACCAAACCTGGTCCAAGCAACAAACTCCATACAAAATCTAAATGGACTAAATAAAAGCTAAAGACTTCTTATGGTAACAAGAAATATTAAAACAGCTCAAAGATTGAAAAACATATAAAAAAGTAAAATATTTCATAGTAAGAACAAGTGACTTGGAAAACAGATAAAAAAGAAAAAAGTTAGGATCATTGGATTATCTGAGTGCGAAGAGAGAGATAGAAACAGAGAGGCACACTCAGAATTTTTTTGACTCAGATGGTAAAGTGGAAATAGAATGACTTTAGTGGTTGCCTCCAGACAGAAACCCCAAAATGAAAATGCCCCGAAACATCAGAAACAGTCTAGAACTTCAGGCAAAAGAAAAAAAATACTGCAAAAATATTGCAACCAGCCAGAAGGAATGAACTCATATACTGAGGAGCAAGTTGGGATCATCCACCATTTAGTAGTCACCACTATAAAAGACTGATGAATTTAGAGTATGATATTTGAGAAAGCAAAGGCTATGGACTTAAAGCCAAGAATAATTTATTCAGAAAAGCTGAGTATAATCCTCAAGGTACATGGAGGAGAAAATATTGTTCTAATGAAATGCAACAATTCCAAGTACTCCTGACCAAAAGACCAGAGAAACTTTGAAAAATAAGTGCAGGAACTGAGAGAAACATTAAAGAAAACCAACAACAACTGTGAATGAGCCATGAAAAAGGACTAAAGAAAATATTGTTTATATTCAAATATAGGGAGATGATACTAGTGTCTCCTCTGAGATGGAGGTAAAGAAAGCAGCTGACATTTGAACCTTATCCTCATCTGAACTGGTCAAAAGGAGAAAAAAATAAACAAATGTGGCATTGATTAGAGAAATGTAATTCACTCAATAGGGAAATTGGTTAGAAGAGAGAGAACAGGGTGATTAATGGGAAGCGTAGACTAAGAGAAGTGGCACAGTGGATAAACGGTTGGGCCTGGAGTGAGGTAGACGCCTCTGATTTAAAATCTGTCCTCAAAAACTAGCTTTGTGTCCCTGGGCAAGTCATTTAACCATGTCTGCCTCAGTTTACTAATCAGTAAAATGAGCTGGAGAAGGAAGTGGCAAACTTTTGCCAAGAAAACCCCAGGTGATATCATGGAAAGCTGGACATGACTGAAAAATGGCTGACCAATAAAGACTAAGAGAAGCATTAATATTTTTAAAAATATATTGGCAGTTTTATGAAGAGGTAAATAATGGGAATCTGAGGAAAGGCTGTCCATAAATTGAGAAATGGATATAGGTAAGCAAGATGTAAAAATTATATATATATATATGTGTGTGTGTGTGTGTGTGTGTGTGTGTGTGTGTACACATGTATGGGTGTCTTTATATATATCCATATCCATATATATACAAATACATATATACATATATATATGGATAATATATATATATATATATGAAGAAATACCACTGTGTTGAACTCTTATCAGCATAGAGATTAATCAACATTCCAGAGACCTAATGTTGAAACATTCTACCTTCCTCCTGATAAAGAGATGAAGGACTAAATCCTGAATGAGATAAATATTCTTTTTGGACATGGCCAATGTGGAAAGTAGTTTATTTATTTTTATTTTTTAGAAAGTAGTTTAGATTGACTATATGTTTATAAATTTTTTTTATTTTTTTCTCAATTGAGTGGTTGGGTAAGATTGGGTTGGGAAGGTGAGAAAGCAAACTTTGTATGATTGAAACAAAATATTAAAAAAGAAAAAAAAATCTATACTACAGTCACTGAAAATATTAATGTGGAGTTTTGCATCTTTGATTCACAAATTTATCACTAAAGCATTTTAGAGTGAAACAGATAATACAAGAATCATAGGTCTCCTAGAATAACATAATAAATCAAAAATAGCCTGAAAGCCATAATACAACAAATAATAAAAATAATATTGTCCAGAACTTTTGAATAGAGGGAAAAAAGCACTAATAGAGACAAATCTCAGATCATTGTGAGAAATCTAAAAAAGAAAACAAGAAAAGAACACACATAAACACACACACACACACACACACACACACACACACACACCAAATCTCAATAGTTTAAATTGAACAATTGCAGTTACAAATAAATTTTATAAGTATTCAGAAAAAATCCCTTCACATATGAACATTTTAATGAGTCCCCATTATTTTTAACTTTGGAGAAACCATAACGTATAGAGGAGACAGGTCTTGGCATTAGTGTTAGCAAGAACTGGATTTATACTTTGCATTCAAAATGTATTTACTTGGAGAGGACAGACAAATTATTTAACCTTTATAATCTTATTTCCTCATCTAAAAATTGAGATATCTATGTGCCTACTTCATAATGATATTCTTAGGTTCAAATGATAATACATGCACTATGAACACAAACAAATAAGAATACAATTATAAATGTATAATTATGTTTTCCATTTGTATGGAAACATACATACATGCATCAAACAGTCACTAAGTTAGCCAAGATGGCAGCTGGAAAGCAGGGACTTGCTTAAGCTTACCCCCAGGTCCCTCCAAATACCTATAAAATGGCTCTGAACAAATTCTAGTGCTGTGGAACACACAAAAGAGCAAAGGGAAGAAGGGCTCCAGCCCAGGACAGCATAGATGGTCGCCAGGAAGGGTCTATCACAGGGAGCTAGGAGCAGAGCCCAGCATGGGCCATTCCAGGACCAACGAGACTGAGAGCCATGCAGAACAGGCATAGCACCCTGACTCAGTGAGCTGTGGCAGTAACCAGTCTTCTCAACCCCGAAACGCAAAACACAACAGAAAAGGTTAGTGGGAAAAGCTTCTGGGGCAGAATAAAAAGAGTTCGTGGTGGGCCACCACCCTGGGGGCTGTGGAGGTGGTGCAGCTCTGAGGATGCTTCCAAAGTTACATCTGCAGTTGCCTCTGGTCCCAGGCCCACCTGGTGGGAGGAATTAAGCAGCAGAATAGAGCAGGAGTGCAAAGCCTGCTTTGTCCTGCCTGGATCTGGGGTGCAATACTGGTTGGCGGTTCTTGGGGGAGAAGGAGTGCTACTGTGGCACAGCTTGCTGTGTAGAAGTAGCTCTGAAAATAGCAGTGCAGCCCCTCAAGCTTGGGACAAAGTACTCTCCACTCTACAAGCAGTCATACCCTGGCAAAAAGCTCAAGGGTTAAGTAGTTGACTGGGAACATGAACAGGCAGTGAAAGTGCTCTCAGATTCAGACTCAGACTTTGGAATCTTTCTTTGGTGACAAAGAATACCAAAACATAAAGCCAGAAGAAGTCAACAAAGTCAAAGAGCCAAAATCAAAAGCCTCCAAGAATAACATGAACTGGCTCATGCCATGGAAGAGATCAAAAAGGATTTGGAAGAGCAAGTAAGAGAAGTAGAGGAAAAATTGGGAAGAGAAATGAGTGTGATGCGAAAAAACCATGAAAAACAAGTCAATGACTTGCTTAGGGATACCCCCAAAATACTGAAGAAAATAATGCCTTAACACATAGACTAACTCAAGTGGCAAAAGAGCTCCAAAAAACCAATGAGAAGAAGAATGCCTTGAAAGGCAGAAGGAGGTTCAAAAGACCACTGAAGAAAATACTACCTTAAAAATTAGATTGGAGCAAGTGGAAGCTAGTGACTTTATGAGAAATCAAGATATTATAAAACAAAATTAAAGGAATGAAAAAATGGAAGACAATATGAAATATCTCATAGGAAAAACAACTGACCTGGAGAATAGTCCCAGGAGAGACAATTTAAAAGTTATTGGACTACCTGAAAGCCATGATCAAAAAAAGAGCCTAGATACCATCTTTCAAGAAATTATCAAGGAGAACTGCCCTAATATTCTACAGCCAGAGGGTAAAATAGATATTGAAAGAATCCACTAATTGCCTCCTGAAAAAGATCCTAAAAAGAAAACTTCCAGGAATAGTGTTGCCAAATTCCAGAGCTCCCATATCAAGGAGAAAATACTGCAGGCAGCCAGAAAGAAACAATTTAAGTATTGTGGAAACACAATTAGGATACCACAAGATCTAGCAACTTCTACAGTAAGGGATCGAAGGGCTTGAAATATGATATTCTGGAGGTCAGTGGAGCTAGGATTGAAACCAAGAATCACCTACCCAGCAAAACTGAGTATCATGCTCCAAGGCAAAATATGGATTTTCAATAAAATAGAGGATTTTCAAGTTTCTCATTGAAAAGACCAGAGCTGAATAGAAAATTTGATTTTCAAGTACAAGAATCAAGAGAAGCATGAAAAGGTTAACAAGAAAGAGAAATCATAAGGGACTTGCTAAAGTTGAACTGTTTTGTTTAAATTCCCACATGGAAAGATGATGTGTGATGTGTGTAATTCATAAGACATCAGTATTATGGTACCTGAAGGGAATATAGACATAGAGATATAGATAGAGATAGGGATAGAGATAGAGACAGATAGACAGATAGATAGACATAAGGCACAGGGTGATTTGAATATGAAGGGATGATATCTAAAAAGTAAAATCAAATTAATGGATGAGAGAGGAATATATTGAGAAAGGGAGAAAGGGAAAGATAGAATGGGGTAAATTATCTCACATAAAAGTGGCAAGAAAAAGCAGTTTGTTAGAAGGGAAGAGGCGGCAGGGGATGGGGAATGAGTGAATCTTGCTCTCATTGGACTTGATCTGAGGAGGGAATAACATACACACTCAATTGGGTATCTTACCCCACAGGAAAGAAGGAGGAAAGAGATAAAAAAGGGGGGAATGATAGAAGGGAGGGCAGATAGGGGGAGGAAGTAATCAAAAGCGAACTCTTTTGAAAAGGGACAGGATCAAGGGAGAAAATTGAATAAAGGGGGATAGGATAGGAAGGAGCAAAATATCATGTCTTTCACAACATGATATTGTGGAAGGGTTTTAGATAATGATACATATGTGGCCTATATTGAATTAATTGCTTGTCTTTTTAGGGAGGGTGGGTGGGGAGAGAAGAAGGGAAAGAATTTGGAACTCAAAGTTTTAAAAGCAGATGTTCAAAAAAACGTTCTTTTCGCATGCAACTGGGAAATAAGATATACAGGCAATGGGGCATAGAAATGTATCTTGCCCTACAAGAAAGTAAGGGAAAAGGGAATGGGGGTAGTGAGGTTACAGAAGGGACAGCTGACTGGGGAATGGGGCAATCAGAATATATGCCGTCTTGGAGTGGGGGGAGGGTAGAAATGGGGAGAAAAATTTGTAATTCAAAGTCTTGTGGAAATCAATGCTGAAAACTAAAAATATTAAATAAATAATTAAAAATAATAAAAAAAGAAAAAAGTCAGTAAGTTATACATGCACTTTGATGTATTTGATGGGCAAGTTACAGCATTTTTATTATAATAAGAGGATAGCAGTCATCCATGATGTCCACTTGATATCACCAGAATACCAGGAAAGAGTTGATAGCTTTGTAGCGAAGAAATAGAAACAGAGTGCATATCTTTCAATTGGGAAATGCTTAAATTGTGGTTTGTGAATATGATAGAATACTACTCTATTAAAAGTTATAAATAGTATAATGGATAACTGAAAATTCCTATGAATGAATGTGTAGCAAAATGAAGAGAACAATTTTGTTATGTATGTGAGATGAGCAATAATTTAAACAAATCGACAAGCATGTATTATGCATTTCTATGTGTCAGGTGCTGTGTTGTGTTGGTCATATAAAGAAAGGGTGCAGTCTGCAAACAAGTATGTACAGGATAAATTAAATCTAATAATAGACAGAAAAAAGTCTGGAAGTAGATGGCATTAGGAGTTGGAGGAACAGAAAAGGATTGTGGAGGAAACTGGAATCTATTGAACTCTAATAAATGCAGTTACCAATCACAGTTTCAGAAGAATAATTATGAAACTTAATACACACTTCCTGGTGGAGAGGTAATGGAATAGAGATTCACTAGACATACAATTTTAATGGCCCCTTTACTGATTATTTTTTTTTTGCTTGACTAATTATATTTGTAAAAAAGGGAGGGCCTTTACTGAAGAATGGGAGTTAATGGGTGAGGAAATAGATGCAAGAAAAGAAAAGAAAAGAAAAGAAAAGAAAGGAAAGGAAAGAAAAGAAAAGAAAAGGGAAAGGAAAGGAAAGGAAAGGAAAGGAAAGGAAAGGAAAGGAAAGGAAAGGAAAGGAAAGGAAAGGAAAGGAAAGGAAAGGAAAGGAAAGGAAAGGAAAGGAAAGGAAAGGAAAGGAAGGAAAGGAAAGGAAAGGAAAGGAAAGGAAAGGAAAGGAAAGGAAAGGAAAGGAAAGGAAAGGAAAGGAAAGGAAAGGAAAGGAAAGGAAAGGAAAGGAAAAGTATCAATAAAACTTTTAAAATATACAGAAGAAGGAAAAAATTTCACAAGGGGACTTAAAAAGGAATATTTTGTCCCTTCTATGTTAAATTTAAAATATACTTCTTAAACACAATATAGCATAGAAGTTAACATTTTCACATACATTCCATAGATATAATTTAATCTATATACAATGTTCATAAAGAAAATTATTAAAAGAAAATTTTATATATATATATATATACATATATATATAGTGCTTGACAAAGTACAATATGAATGTCTGCTATTGTTATCTTTGTCAAGGTAAAATAACTGTAATTTTGCCCAAGCTATTACCATATTACCCCTGTTTGTTCAGCAGGCAGGGAAAATATTTTCTCCACAAAAATAACAAATATTTTTGGTTTTTTCATCTATTTTTTTTTCAAAATTTCAGTGAATTACTTTGAAAATTAATTTTAGTGGCATTTAATGGTATTTGCTCTAAAATTAAAAGAATCTTGGAGTGCTACTTTTTGAATTAAGTTGGCTTTGTTTTTAGTTTCTGCGTCCTCTATTTTCTGCAGATTATTAGCTGTCCTTGCAGCCCTTTGCCACATCCCTGTCACTCTTTTATATTGCTTACAATCAGTTGTGGTTTAGAAAATTAAATAACCAAATTCACCAGTATTGTGTCTGAAATAAGAATAATTATATTTTAAGTGGAAATCCAAGAAGCTCTCCTTCAGATAAAGTCTATGTGCTTGATTGCACTCACTGGCTCTATAACATTTTCTTTGGCTGTTTGGAGGTATTTTTGCTTACTTTTTCATTCACAGTTGTAATCTGGATTTCTGAAATTGAAAGATAAGTGATCTTTGGATACATACATCATTACTGTATAGCTACTTATGGTGCCAAATGGTTGGATCACAAAGATGGCATCTCATGTGTGCTTGTATAGATATTGTGACCTTCTGAGCTATAAAATATACAGTATCTGTAAATCACAATTGGACTGTTCTCTTTGTCTAAGTTTTGAAATATTATCCTTGAAAGCTAGTTTAAACAGAGTAATAAATAAAACAGATATAACTTGGTATCTTCTTTTCCAATAGCTAAGTTGCATGTATTCATTTATCAAATGATTTCAGAACTGCTTGACTTTATTGCAATGTGCTCCAGAACAAAGTGTTCCCCTCAACTTAAAAAAATAAGTATGCTGGAGTATAACTGTACTCTCACAGGCTTTGAAATAGCTTTTATATTCTCTATACAACTTAATATCTTCAAGTTAGTAGCTCCCTGAGAATGGAATGACTGCTATACTCTAAAATACAGTAACTAAATACAGTAACTAAAAATGCAAGAAAACTACCCATAAACTGGCTAATTGACACTGGTTCCCACCTTCAATATTTTCTGTATGCTGACATAGCAATCACTCCTAGTAATTATAATACTGAAGCAGCTAGAATATTCTTTGTTTGGATTAATGAATAACAAATATGGTGAAAATGTGACCACAACAATCCCTCCTGCTGATCATCAATGTTTTATGCTTTCTCTTCGTATCGTCATCTTAGTTAAATCAATAGTGACTGTAACAGCACTAAGAACGTGCTCCATATGTGCTACTCTGATTTTTTTTTTGAGAAGCAGGAACAAAATAATCATAGATGATTTCTTTAAAATGGTATTGTAGAAAGACCACTAAATTGAAAAGTCAAAGGACCTAGCTTCAAATGCTCATTGAAACGCTACCAGGGGCATTCTGAAGCCAGCTCAAGAGCCAGTTATTAAATTTTCATTTGTGAGTGTTTACAATTCAGAAACTGCTAAATGCTAAAAAACAAGGCTTTACTGTATTATTGATTTCCAAGACTTAAGAAAGTGACACAAATTTTGACAATGCAAATTAAACTTTAAATTTTTACATGTGTTTTGGGAGAGAAGACCCTGTCATATATTTACCAGCAAAATCCTTTAATTCGACTTGTGTGACTTTAAGTGTCACTTAACTTCTTTGAGAAGGGGTTAGACTTTATTAGATGATGTCTGTAATTTCTTTCCACCATGGACTTATCCACTGCATGCTGATTACTGACGCAGTTCTGCAAGAAAAGCTAACTTTCTCTGTTCCATGCACCCTCAGTGCTAAACATGCCTGGCCAGAAGACAGCCTCAAGAAATAGAATGTAGGTTTAACCCATACTCATGGGGTTTTTGTTTGTTTATTTCATTATGCTTTGTTTTTCTCTCTTCTCCGAGAACCTGAGAGGGGGAAGAAGGGGGACCAGCTTCATAAGAATTGCCCAGGGGCCATCAGCCTCCATTCCTTGTTGAAACTGGACAGAGCAAACAAAGTGATCATTATTAAAGATCTTGCCTATCAAGTGGTTAAAATTCATATTTCCTTTTCTATGCAGTGCTTTTATCCATTAGGCAACCAATCCCTGCACACTATCTAATCGTAACATTGTCTAGATAATTTTGTGCCCATTTGGGCTCCCCATTTTACTAAGTAATATGATTCTTTACAAAGCCAAAGGGAGGGAGAAGAATGAGGAATGTAAATACTATGAAACAATTAAGATGTTAATGGGAAGAGCTAGAGTTCTGTTTATCTCACTTTTTTAAATAATCTTTTTTTTTTCTCCTCGACTATTTCTGGCATATCACCAACTGACTTCAGGATAGAGCTAACTGGAAGCAAGATGAGTGCCTGAAGCTCTTCCTATGTGGAATCAGGTACAGTGGTGATGGTAGGAAGAAGCTAATGTCTGTGGTCAAATTATATCAAGTAAGCAACAATAATACTCTAAAATAGGAATCACTTGACATATATATATTTTCCTCTTCATTAACTCCCAAGAAAAAGCCCACCACACTCCTTCTCTTTACTTCTCCTACAAATTCCAGGCAATCTGACTCTTCATTTCACCCCTCAATTGAAATTGTCCTCTCCAAGTTAACAGAGATATCTTAACTGCTAAATCTGACAGCATTAAAAAAATTCTTATGCTATGCAGCTGAAACTATGAATCATCAATGTTTCCTTTGTGCTTTCTCTTCCTTCAGCTTTTCTGGCGTTGCTCTCCAACTCATGGTTCTTCTGCCTGTTTGCACACTTCTTAACCTCTTCTGTTGGATTGGCATTCATAACATGCTCCTCAGGATTCCTAAAGACCTTTTACTGGCTTATATTATCTTATCTCTTTATATATTTTCTTTCTCAATTGTTCCTCAAGCATCTATGAATCAATTTTTCTATCTTTGCAAATGACTCAATCTCTTTTGAGCTCTAGCCTTGTATATTGCTTGCTAGATAATGCAAATTGAATCCCACAGACATCTCAAAGTATACATGTTGAAAACAGAGCTCATTCCTACAAACCCTCAATCCACCCCTCATCTAACTTCTCTAATTGTATTAAAAGAACCACCATTCTTTCTATAACCTAGGTTTCTTTATGAACCTTGACTCCTATCTCTGTGACTTACCAACCTCTTACCAAGTCTTGTCAACTCTAACTTTACATCTCCCCTTTGCTTTCTTTCTCTTTACTTAGACAGCAACAACCCTATTTAAGGCCCTAGTAATTTCTAATTTAGTATATTAAGGTCTTTGTGGACCTTCCAGCTACTAGTCACTTTTATCTCCAAACTATCTTACCAATAGCTTCCCCAGCACTCTAAAACACAAGTCTACCAATGTCACTCCCCAGCTAGGTGGCCCTGTCACTCTCATGATCAAAACCTTCAATTATTTCCTATGACCTTTAGCATAAAAAACAAACTCCTAAGTGAAGAATTTAAATTTGGATCCTCCTCCTTTTAAAGTTTCTTTGATTTTGCTCTTATTCACACAGTCTAAATAAGCTACTTGCTGATTCCCAAGTTCTTCATATTCCACCTCTCTGCCTTTGTGTGCATAGTCTTTAGTGACTATAATTTACTACATCCTTATTTGGGCCTCTTAAGATCTATGGATTCCTTCAACATGAAACTCAAGTGTCATGCTCTAATATATGTGCATGTGCTTTATATATGCACATATGCATATATATGTATGCATATATTTTATATGTATATATGCATATATACATGCATATACATATTTCTCAATACTAAGGCTTTTTATTTCTCTTTTTCTTTTCTTTCTTTCTTTTTTTCTTTATTTCTTTCTTTTCTTTGGGTGAGTGTCCCCACTGCCTAGAATGGTAATTGTTACAAAAGATAGAATAAGTATTACACATATTATTTCCATGGAGTAGTATGATCCCTGTGAGGAGCTTCATCTTATCAAAGCTGCTTGGCAACTTCTTTGCAAATTATATTCTCAGAGATTTACCCAGAATATTAAGTAACTGTCTCTTAATAAATGCTCGTGTATGCTTATTGAATGGGTTTTAAAGTTATTATGCACAGTAGAGCTACTGCATCTATCTATACTTACGCAAGTATCTTAGGGTCTCCATTAAACTACACCACCAACCACACGCACACACACAACTAAGGGTGATTTTCTCACTTTTTGCTTTAAGTGTAAAAATTCCTTTTTGTAGCTCTGATTCATTCTACTGTTATCAACTTTTTATAGTCTGCAAGGAAGAGAGAAATAGGAGCAGGTTATTTCTACCTTTCCAAAAATTCACACCAAGAAACACAGTGTAATGCATTCCTTAAACATCTCCTATGAATAGGTTACTGTGCTGTGTACTAGGAAGAAAACTCCCAGGATAAATAAAATATCATTCCTTTCATGAAAGAGTTTAGAGTAAAATGAGAGGATAAGATATCAGCAAAGATAGGTATAAGACACAATAGGATGTATGCAAAATAAAAAAAAATTACAACTCCAAGTGACATATGAAATCTGTGGATTGTAATCAACCAAGAAGATCAAAGAAGGCAAGGAGATAACAGATGGAGAAGAAAGTCCCCAGAATCACAGAGCCCTGAGAATAAAATGCAAGTTTAGGGAGCAGGGAGTTGCCCAGTTTGTCCTGTGCCAGTGTCTGGAGTACAAAGAATTGAGTCATATCAGAAAGGGCCAGAAAGGTCAATTGTGGAGGGCCTTGAGAGTTAGTTTGAACTTCACTTGGGTATGGAGTCTCTGAATTTTTTTTTAAAGTAGAGGAGTGATATAAATAGATATAACTATGCCTACAAAAAGTTCTGGCATGGGTAATTGAAAAAAAATTAACTGGCAGAGATAGTGGAATCAGGGAAACCTTTAAAGGATATAGTCAATCATAATAATATAATTTGTTTAAATATTTTTGATCTCATTTAATCCTTAAATAACTCTATGAGGTAGAGGGTAAGTATCATTCTCTGAGTCACAGCTAGTGTCTGCGGTATGAACCAAACTTGGTTTCCTGACTGCAAGACCAACATTCTCCATTGTACCACCAGCTTAATGTTAATATTGTCCTATTTTAGTGGTGTGGTGTGGAGAATAGGAAGATGTGGATATATTTGATAGAATGTAGGGGATAAGAAGAATTTATTAAGCCTCTGCCATGTACCAGAAACTGCCCTTGCCATAATACAACTATTTCATTTTATCCTGTGAAGCAGGTGCTATTATTATTCTCATCTCAGAGGTTAAGCAACTTGTCAAGGATCACAGATAGTAAGTATCTGAGGCCATATTCAAACTCATTTTTTCTTGATTCTAGGTCTAGCACTCTATCTTCTATGCCGCCTAGTTACCTCTAGGATATGAATATGACAGAAATAAAAATCAGGAGACCTTGATTGGGTAGATATAAGAAGTGAAAAAAGGAAGAGTCTAAGATAACTCTTCAAATTCAGACATGGAAGATCAGAGCGATGGTAGTAATACAGACAAAATAATCATGTTATTTGGAGATGGTTTCAGGGGGTAAAATAATCAGCCTGTTTTTGGACATAATGAATTTGAGGTGGTTTGGGGACATCAAAGTAGACATATGCAGAAGAATTTGTGAGGCTACATCTCCACAGGTGTTGCTTTCTTGATGTGGGCATTATTCTGGAAGCACTGCTATTCCCAAGGCTCTTGGAAAGAAGATCCTAGACTGTGTCCTTTGGAATCTGATTAGAGATAACAGTAAAAGTTTTGGTGGCGATTTGAACTGCTTGGCACATACTGACTATTTCTGGCCTTTCTCTTCTGAATGACTTTCTGCTTGTTTCACCAAGTCTGTCTTGCCTGCCCTTCGGTGCATAGTTGTTGGGGATGGATGGCCCCTTCTCCACAGAATTTTCTTCTGCAGAGTATTATGGAGAGGCCTAAGTTAGAAGCAGGACTGGTAGCCTGGTAGTTGTTGCCACTTTAAGGCCTTTTGTACTTCTTTGCATTTTGGTGGAAGCTAACCAAAAATTATTGCTTCCTCCCCTCACTGATGGCAGTGGGATCTGGGCTTGAAGCAGGTTTAATAGTTTGAGGAGGAAAGTATGCTGCTATTCCCAAGGTTTTTAGGTTCGGGGTCCTCAGCTGTGTCCATCAGAATGAAGGGTGAATGGGGTTAAAGGAGATTCTAGTGATAGTTTTCAGGGTTTGGTATATGCTGGAATGAATCTAGGCATAATCTGGAGTTTTAGAAAATATAATTGATATAGAAAAAGGTAGGTAACAGGAGGAATGCAAAAACTTGAAATGATACTTCAATAATAATGTCAGGGGTTCTAAAGCTCAGAATCAGCTAAATCTGGGAAGGAAAGTTCAAAACTACAGATAAAAAATATTTTTTGGCTATTGAGGTGGGGGTAGTGAAAAGAATCCAAGAAGGGCTAACATCACTATTAAGGGTGGATAGTAAGATAACAACTGACTACCCAGAAAATGAATACTTGCTCTTTTTTAACTTTTCATTTTTGTCTTGTTATAAAATCACCTTTTGGCTGGAAGAGACAAGAAAATGGGTAATTGAGAGTTGAAATCTCGGATATGTAAGGGAATACTTAACTATCATTGATGATTTCAAATCTATTGACCTACATGAACTATATTCGAAAGTACTGAAAATACTGGCAAATGTGATTGTTTTTCCATTGCCAATGATATATTAAAGATGATGAGGAATAAGAGAAGAAGGAGAGAAAAAATGTTTGATTAAAAAAGGAATATAATAGTGTCTATAGTCTATGGGTCATTGAGATGGACCTTGACACATGGGGAATAAAATCTAGACTATATTGCAAAAACATGGCTATTGGATACAAAAGAAAGGAAATGATGATCACAAAGATACAAAATTACATGACCAGGAACAGGCTATGCTGGAATAACTAGTGAGATTACTTTTCTTTACCTGATTACCTAATTTTTACCTAATAGTATTAGGTAATAGCATTACCTAATAGTAATTAATCAGGGAAGTATTATAGATATGGTTTACTTAGATTTTAGTCTAACAGAAAGACAGACGCCAGGTCCAAGGGACAGGGGCCCTGTACCATTTTACTTCTCTACTGAGCAGTCACTGTCACTGTACCCATGCATGTAGGTAGGCTGGGTTCAGTCCTGGAAGAGGAATGCCCTCTAAGTTGAGAAGAGTTAAGCTTCCTTTTCTCATACTCTTGGGACTATAACCCTCCTCCACCCTATGCCTGAAGGAGAAATGTTAAAAACTGTTAGTCACTTGTCTATGGTATTCCAAAAGGAAAAAGGAGAATGATATTAAACATACATTATTAACCAACAAAGCTCCCCCCCAGCACACAAAAAAAGATTTTAAAAACACCACCACCACCAGGTGTAGCTGATAGAAAGATATGAAACGGGATTCAGTAAGTTAACTGGTAGTTTCAGGTAAGATTTTCTGAATGGTTGGTACTTTCATGCTCATCAGAACAGAATTTCTTAAACTCCTAAATAGGTGTTGTTGAATTCCACCCTAGCTCTGCAATCTCCTCTCAAATCTGTTTCTACTAGCCAGACAGCTCAGACTGCTCTCTTTATTGGTAATGGTTTCTTTCTATACAAAAACTTCCTCCCAGCTCTACCCAATGGACACCATGTCTTTAAATCTCTTAAACTGTTAGGGTTGCCCCAAAATCTGGGCACATCTATACTGCAATTTATATTTTACCATGAACTCAGGAAAAGAAATTCAAAACAGAAAAGGCTAACACACTTTTATGACAAATTAAAGATCCAGAAGTATCTTGACAGTATAGAACATTGAAACAAATTTGATGAGATGATATTTATTAGGATTAAATGTAAAGATTTTATTTGTATATAAAAAAGTAATTTAACTAGTGAAAGAGAAAGACATAGACAATGGTCATTTTTTTCTGATGGTTTTTGAACTATAAAAAATTAGTCAATAGTTTGATGGGGCAGTCAAAAAAAGCTAATCTAATCTTGTTCCACATTGAGAGATAGAGCTTGAAAGAACAAGGAGATGTTAGTCTTCATGTTGTCAGACTATATCTTCTGTGTTATATTTCATTCTAGAGAGAAGATATTGGTAATTTCAAAAACATTTAGAGGAAACCAACTAGAATGGGTAAAGAGCTTCAATTTCATAAATTAGAAGAATTGGCTAAAGGAACTGCACATGTTTAGCTTTGAGAAGATCCAAGTGAACATTACAACTGTCTTCAAGTAGTTGATGAGATATAATGAGGGAAAACAGGATTAGCTATGTCATATTTAACCTCAAATGGCAGAGCTAGGAACAACGGACAGATGCTTTAATGAAGTATATTGTGGCATAATGTGGGATAAAATCTTCCTAATAATTGGAGGGGGGATACCACAGTAGAGGATTTGGCTTCTTTTGGAGGTAATAAGGTCACATTTATCTATAGATCTTCAAGCAGACGATGAACTAACACTTTTCTGGAGCATCATAGTGGATGTCCTATAAGATATAAATTAGACTAGATGGCCCCTGAAATTCCCTTGTAGTCTGAAAATCTGCAAACATTTGTTGAGGATAAATCCTCTTCTGTACTTTTTTTAACTACATGAGCACTGATTGGCCTCTGGAAATTATTCTGGTTGAGTCACTCAAAGATTTGAGTGCTTATAGAGACTTGCACACCAACTTATTTCAAGTCTTCAGGTGTGTGTGTGTGTGTGTGTGTTAATACAAATTGAATGCACTGAAGTTTTACAATCGAAGTTAGTCATGCCTTGAGCTTTTCAAAAGAAAGAAAAAAGTAGAGCAGAATAGAATATACATATTTTAAGCCATAATGCCAAACTTCCTGAAGATTGCTGAAAAAGTAAACTTCTGCTGATTTATGTGCTAAGAAAGATTATCAACTAAGCAGCATGAGTTTCAAATATAGACTTGGTGATTTCAGTAGGAAGAAGGATTTTTTTTCTTCCAGCACTTTCCTGAGCCGATTATATCACCAAAGATGGAAAACTTGTAAAATGTTCAGGAAGATCAAATTTGTTTAAGAGAAATTCCTCTTTGGTTATCATGTCTGTGCTATCATTTTGAAGTTAGGCATCAATAAAAGTACTTGAAGTTCCTGTCTAATAAAATAGCTCATTTAATCTAAAGAGCCTCTGAACAAAACAAATATCATCTAGGACTGCTGCCGTTTGCTCTATTGGATGAGATAAGATTGGCAGTGCTTCCTTAGGATGTCTCTGTAGATCAGGAAAAAACAATGACAATGAGAAAAAGGCAAGAATAACATGATATAATGTATATGTGGCTTTTCCCTTGGTGACTTCTGTGAAATTTATATGTCAAATTTAAAGGAAAAATGAAATTATACACTAGAATATATGAATAGTAGAAAGGCAATGAAACTGATTATATGAGTCTAGTGTATGATTCCCAGAATGCAATATAAAACTGAATATAATGAGATAATAACTCATACTTTTTTGAAAAAATAGGGAAGAAAATAGTTCTAGTTTAAAACTTTTGCGTATCTGTTAAATGAATTATTACCAAGAGATCCCACATGGTATGAGTTTACAAAGCTTTTATTACTCTAAGTTTTGCATCATCTACACAATTGATAAGAACGTTGTACATATCTTCATCCAATTTATTAACTTAAAATCAGACGAATATATGATCCCAAATCACATCTGTGCCCTCAATTTTCAATTTTTCTTTGAGTAGTCACTACATTTGCCAAAATTTGTATTTATTTTCTGACATGTATGCTAAATGTCCCTATTGTTTGCTATCTTACTTTCCATGAAAGGAAGGGGTTCCTATATAGGTTTTAAAGAGGGGTCAAAACCATCTTTAAAACACACACAGACACAGACACACACACACACACACACACAGGCATGAATCCCCTCCATTGATCAAAGGACAAGCCATCATGAAATGTTACTATGCTTTCTCACTTGATATCCAATCCAATGTTATATATGAAACCATTAAACTCTGCCCTTTGAGAAGGCTTTTCTGTTGACCAAAGGTGAAGAAATTTATGCCTACTTTTCAAAGTACTTATAGTGTTTGGATTATAAATGTAGATATTAATAAGTAGCCACCAATCTGTCAGTTTATTTATTAATTTGCTTAAAATATATTTTACTGAAATTTGCAACTTTTGCCCAAGTCCACTTCTATGGTTAATTTTTCCAGTTTAAGTCTTGCCCATGTACTTAAATGAATCCTCTACAATGAGATTTATTGAATGTTCTTGAGGCCTTCCTATATGTTTTCTCTACTTTTTTATTTCTAGCAAAGTAGTTGGACTCCCTATGATCTCTTGCTATTACTATATTAATGGTCTACCTCCTTTTGTTTTGACCATTTTATGGATAATATCCCTTATGACATACCTTGTGCTTGTTACTTTTACTAACATATTACAGCCTATTTATCCACTCAATTGATAATATTTGTGTAGGATATATTATATAAACACTCTGAATAGGTTAAAATTATTGAATGAAAATATTCAGTGAAATGATTTTGGAATTTTAATATTTTATTGACATCTTTTGTTCCTCTATCACCTAGATTTCCTCCTGTGTGCTCTGCTGCACAGTCCCAGACAACCATGTCTTATGACAAAGATGTCTTTTTTAAAGGAAGAAAAAAAGAAATTAAGGAAGAGAAAATATTCAACAAAATTAATCGATACATAAAAAATTAACTGGCATTATATAAAATGTCCTATTTCCATGGATCTACCACCTCTGCAAAGTAGGAGAGTTCTTATTGGGAGTGAAGGTGTTCTTAATTTTGCAGGATTCATTTATAATTGTTGCTTTCTTTAATTTTCTTTTCAATTTTAATTTTTCTTAAATTTTCTTACATAATTCTCTTTACATTAACATTGTTGTCATCAGGCTGTACTTTACTTCACAGAACTGCTTGCTGATCATTATATTAGTTCACTTAAGTCTTTCACATGTATTTAAAAAAAAAAAAACAAGTGAATGAATAGCTGAGCCCAGAATGCAATTAAAAAAAGAGAGAGAGATCAGGTGATATTTCATTTGAGAAGCTGTAGATGCTTGGTGCTTCAAAAGCCTCTTCCTTTAGCACCAATATTCTCACAATGCTTCCACAATGATACCAATCATGACCTCCAAAAAATAAACAAAAAGACATCACAAAATTACAGAATTTTAGGGCTGAAAGAGCCAATAGCAGACACTTGAAAAGGGGTGGAATTCCTGAAAAAAGAATCTCCACTACAGCATACTTGAAATGAACTTCCAGTCACTTCTTGAAGATTTCTAATAACAGAGGAACCACCACAGCTCAAGGAAACCCATGCTGATTTTCGATAACTCTAATACCAGGAAGGTGGTTGTTGCTGTTCCCTAAAATCAAGCCTCACTTTGCCATTTAGAAACTTCTGTCCATTGTTCTTCCTCCTTAGGTCAAACTATCTAATTTCAATTCCACTTCCACATATAATAACCTTTCAAGTATTCAAAGTATTATATCATCACCTCCCTCCAACATTCTTTTCTAGGCTAAACATACACAGTCCATAATAGTAAATGACAAAACCTTACATAGCATTGATTTAAGACCTTTCATCATACTCATTATTCTATTTTAGACATTTTTCCAATCATAAGGCTTTACCAACGGTACCCAAAGTTGAAGAAAGTACTCCAAATATGGGCTGACCAGGGCAGATGACAGAGGAAATAGCATCTATTCATACCTGAAAGGTATTCCTCTCTTAACACAATCTAGGAATGAAATAATTTTTATTTATTTATTGTTTTTTTTTGCAAATGGTGAATCACCCTGCTGATTCCTCACTTGCTCACTAGATTACTTTTTGGAGGTCGTGATTTGTATCATTGTGGAAGCATTGTGAGAATATTTGTGCTGAAGGATGAGGCTTTTGAAGCACCAAGCAGCTACAGCTTCTCAAATGAAATATCACCTGATCACTTGACAGAAAAACTATCGAAATATGCTTTCCTCAAACTTAAGTAAGCTGATTTTTTAATACACATCATTCTTTTTGGATTACATCTTAATAGACACAACCTACTTCTCTTTTTGGATCCTGATTTGAATCTCAGGAATCTGCCAAGTTTTGCAACATCATAGTAATTTATAGGTATACTATATATGACTTTATTCAAATTATTGATAAAAAATGTTCAATTGCCCAAAGATAATGAAACTCAGATTCCTGGGACATTCTTTTAGAAAAGTAACGACTAATTGATTTGGAAACACGGAAAACTTTTCTGAATTGTCATTCAATCAGTTCCACATTCACCTAATTCTATCATATAGCCCATAACACCTTATGTTTTTCATAAAAATAGCATGAAATATTTTATCAAATTCTTTCCTAAAAATCTAGGTATCTAATATCTGCAGTATTTCTCTGAGACAGTATATTAATTGCCCTGTCTGGGCATAATCTTAATGGTTATGCTGCTACTTTATCCAAATGTCTAACAACTAATAACCATTCAATAACTAACAAAAATAACTAATCCATACTAAAGTGTTTTTCGAGGCAATTGGAGTTGTGATTTCCCAGTGTTACACAGCTAATGTATCTAAGGTTGGATTTGAACTCAGGTCTTCCTGACTCCAGGATCCATGTTCTATTTAGTGTACCGTCTAACTGCCCCATACAACTTTCCAAGGAATTAAAGTCAATGCTTTTCCGAGTTTCTGTTTTCTTTCTTTAAAGAAAAATCAAGAACATATTTTACCTTCTTGCCTAGTCTTTGTAATCTTGTAATTATCACTAAAAGTGGGTCATGAATTGAATCTGCACATCCTTTCTGTACCAACACATATTATTTATCATCTTTATTCAAGTTGAGATGTTTGTATCTATGAACTAATAAAAAGATACTATGTAACATATGACCAAAAAGCAAATCTTGTTGTCATTAAGGGAGAATTACAGATAACAGATGGCTGTCTACAGTGGTATGTTGGTAAATCTGGATCTATGGATTCACAAAAGGGCAAATAGTTATTAACTATTAGCAATTATGCTGCTAAGTGACCCATTTCTGTAATGATAAGGCCATAAGATGGTAAATATGATATTATTATGTAGATTTTTTGTTTAGTTATTTTTCGATCATGTCCAACTCTATGTGACCCCTTTCAGGATCTTCTTGGCAAGAATATTAGAATAATTTGCCATTTCTTTCTCCAGCTCATTTTATAGATGAGGAAACTGGGGCAAACAGGGTTAAGTGACTTGCCCAGAGTCATAAAGCTAGTAAGTGTCTGAGGCCAGATTTGAACTTGGGAAGATAAATTTTCCTCATTCCAGGACCAACATTCTATCCACTGTGCCCCCTAGTGACCAATGGTATACATAGCTGGTATTATATATAGAGATATGTATTAAACCATCCCCTGGGGATAGTAGCAAAAATTATTGGGGATCTTAGATTTCTCCTAAGAAGATATTCATTCAATATATCCAATAAAGAAAAAAAATACAACTTCCTATTGATCATCAAAAATAACTTTAGATTATCTATTTTTGTCATTGTTAGAATTAGTATCTTTGGGATCCCACTCTTCCTTTTCCCTTTTCACAACTACCATTCTATGGTGTGATTATTTTTTGTTCAATAGCTTAGGTTTCTTTTCCCTTAAATTCCCTCTAGTCTCTCCATAGAATATCCTGAAGACCACATCTGATAGAAACACTTTTACCAGCCGCTCTATTATTGTCCCTTCCAGTGGATTGACTTATACTGCTTACTATATTTACTATGTTGTTTAGTAGTTTCAGTAATGTCTAACTCATCGTGACCCAATTTTGGAGTTTTCTTGGGAAAAACACTGGAGTGGCTTGCCATTTGCTTCTCCAGTTCATTTTACAGATGAAGGAACAAGGCAAACATGGTTAAGTGACTTGCCCAATGTTACATAGCTAGTAAGTGTCTGAGGCCAGATTTGAACTCTTCAGGCAGGCCTGGGGCTCTATCCACTGCATGACACACATATTGATATCTAGAGATACCTTGTTTGTTGCATATATACCTCTGTTTTTTTTTTATCTTTCTGAGCTGGCAATCTTATGCCAAACTGCTTCCAAATACTAGCAAGTCTGCAGTCTCCCAGAGGTTGTGATCACATTGCTTTAATTTGATTTTAGTAAAAACAATCTTTCAAAATCATTGCATGGAGGCACATGAGTAAGAGACATAAAAAGCAGAGATAAATCAGAACTCGGGATTGTGGGCCTGAGACATTAAAAAATGGATAATTCAGAAATATGGTTTGTGGGCCTTGATGTGTTTATCTTTCAGTAACCATATACATACCAATATACTAATAGACAAGATTATTCCTTTTTTAGTTCTCTCTGCCCTATCACTTTGAAGTCTAACTGACTGCCTTTCTTGACTTAAGTTATGAAGGTTCCTCCTTATATATAAATCTGAGTTTGGTTCTGCTTCCTTTGAAAGTCAGGGTATTAATCAACTTTGCTGTTCAAGAGCAGTTTCAGTTGTGTGAAATGTTGCACCTCTTTTTCATAGTAAGAAACCAAATTTGACATATCTTCCAGTTAAGTCAATATTAGGCAGTATACATTTTTGCCATAGCTGCAAAATAGTTCTACATAGTAAGCTTTCCCAGATATTTCCCTTGAGGTTCTAATATCAGTCACACACACATACTTGTGTGCATATAAATTTATGTATATATACATATATATATATACACATACATACACACCCAGAAGTCACATATATGTTACATATATTTATCTTATAAGTATATTCAAGTTATCTATATATATTTGATTTCCCAATATAAAATTTTGGTGGTTCATTGTAAACAAAGATTGCTTCACCTATTTATTTTATATTTTCCGTTAATGCCCTTTAAAGTAATTTGCAAACAAGAAAGTTGCAATAAATTCTGTTAACTACTGGGCATTTTTTTAAAAAAAGTCTTAGTTGATAGAGAGATATACATGATGTTTTTAGTAACAATGTTCAATTTGCATGATCTCTCCTTAAAGAAATTCCTAGAAAGAATATATGTATGCATATATTCTCATTTCCAGGAATTTGTTTGACAATTTGTTCATTTGGTTAAAAAAAGTTTTCTCTTTGAAAAATAATCAAATTTGAAAATTGAAACTAATAACATGGACAGTTTCTTTTTCCACAAATATTTAATACAAAAACTTTGTAGCTGGACTCATTCTTTATAGCCTTTGGTTTCTTTTTAATTACATTTTTGATGGAATCAAAATGACCACAAATTATAAAATATCAATACCTACTCTATTTTTAAGTGGCGTTACAAATTCTGCATTTAAGGATGCCCATTTGCTGTCACATTCCCCCAATAAGTATGTTTTTATGTTTACACTTCTGTGTTTAAGAAACATAAAATTCTTTGGTGGGCATGAACTGATTTGTCATTAACCAAAGAAAATCAACAATATTG
This sequence comes from Trichosurus vulpecula, assembly GCF_011100635.1. Lineage (NCBI taxonomy): Eukaryota > Metazoa > Chordata > Mammalia > Diprotodontia > Phalangeridae > Trichosurus > Trichosurus vulpecula. The sequence goes on along the minus strand of NC_050577.1, from coordinate 162,572,459 downwards.
GCTGTCAAATTCTCTTACTTTCCCTGTCTATTACAAAGTTTTGCAGACCTTTACTGTTCTTTCCCATGTAGTTTGATCTCAGCTCATTGAAGGCTCTTTATCTTATTTCTCATGTACTCTTGCATACTCAGTAAACCAAGGTTACCTAACCTTGTGTCTATATTTTTAAAAAAATATTTTGAAAGCTATATTTTAATGTAATTGGTTTCCTTTGTATTCTATGTTTTTAAATGTATTATTCTGAGGAGTCTATGGGCTTCACCAAACTACCAAAGGATGCACCACACACACATACACACACACACACACACACACACACACTCAGTAACAATTGCTAAACTCAGCATTTTATGTCTACCATGGCTTTGCCATTTTATGATCAGTCTGAGAGTTTGTTGAATTAGGAGAATTCCAAATCAATTACTAATTTTAAATTCTTCCCAATTTTGTGGCCTTGCCTCTGCTATTCCAACTACCTCCCTCAGTTAACAAGGTATCTATAACACTTTACAGCTGGCCATGGCAAAGAAAAGCAATAGCAGCAGGAGTTGTTCAACTGTATTATTTAGGGATTGGGAAATGAGCTATAAAAAAAGTCTTCATAGAACTATTAAGCAAAGCAAATAGAGCAAATTGTTTGTCAATTTCATATTCCTGTTAGTTATGTTAGTATAAATGCTCTGATGCCTAGTCAGGGTCTATTTCTCCTTCTTTTGATACCTCATTTCCATTTTTGATACTAGTTTTAACCCTCCTTTTCACTCTGCATACTGCCATTCACCTCTGCTCATTTAGAGTTTCACAACACTTTGCTTATCAACTCATGATTATTATACAAGGCTTCTGTCTTCTATATTGTCTATTCTTCTGTACTGTCTTCTAACTATAAGTTTCCAGAGGGAACTATCCTTCAAACTTCAGCTTGAAAGTTTTCCATCTATTCCAGAGAACTCATTCTCCTTATTTTCATGGAACTTAGTATTTATTCTCACTGGATCTGATGATTGTACCTTGTCACTGAGTTTCCTTTTATAATGTTTTGCTGATGTCTTTTGCTGTCATATCACATTCATTTTTATATACATCAGTCTCATACCTTCAATAATAACAAAGAAAAACAAGCAAATCCAAATGACATAGTGTTCTCATTTGACAAAACAGGCAATGTACATTTGCTTTTGTCTTCTTTAGTGGTGTTTAACTCTTGTTTTCTTCTCACCTAGTTGTGGAAATTGACAATATCTATCATCTATTTGCATGTTGAAATTATTTTCGGAAGTCTGAAAATAATGATAACTCAGATGTGGTCATTAGATGAACAGATGACCGTGATTACATCTATTATTGCAATTTGCAATGGTAATCATAATCCAGGTTTAAGATATAGAAACCTCTCTCTCTTCTTTAAGATTTCTTATGACTGGGGGGGCGGAGCCAAGATGGCAGCTGGTAAGCAGGGACTAGAGTGAGCTCCGTACCCGAGTCCCTCCAAAAACCTAAAAAAAATGGCTCTGAACCAATTCTAGAATGGCAGAACCTACAGAACAGCAGAGGGAAGCAGGGCTCCAGTCCAGGACAGCCTGGATGGTCTCTGGGTGAGGTCTATTCCACACGGAGCTGGGAGCTGGGACCTGGGAGCTGGGAACGGAGTGGAGCAGAGTACAGCATGGGCGGTGTAGACCATCCAGACCAGAAGCTGGGTGGAGGGGGCCCTAGTGCCCTGAATATGTGAGCTGCAGCAGTTACCAGACCCCTCAACCCACAAACACCAAAGACTGTGGAGAAGGTTAGTGGGAAAAGCTGCGGGAGAGGAAGGAGTTCGCCATTCGGCTTCCAGCCCCGGGGGCAGCGGAGGTGGGGCAGCTACAGCTGTTGTTACTTCCGGCTCCAGGCCCACCTGGTGGGAGGAATTAAGTGGCAGATCAGAGCAGGAGTGCAACAGCCTGCTGAAGATCTAAGCCCAGTCTGGACTTTGGGTTCTTTGGGAAGGAGGAGTGCGGCTCTGACAGAGCTGGCACCTCGCCCCCAAACATGGAACATAGAACTCGTTAGTCTACAAGCAGTCATACCCCACTGAAAAACTCAAGGGTCAAGTTAGTTGGTTGGGAATATGGCCAGGCAGCGAAAATGTGCCCAGATTCAGTCTCAGACTTTGGATTCTTTCTTTGGTGACAAAGAAGACCAAAACAATCAGCCTAAAGAAGACAACAAAGTCATAGAGCCTACAACCAAAGCCTCCAAGAAAAACATGAACTGGCCCCAGGCCATAGAAGAACTCAAAAAGGATTTGGAAAAGCAAGTTAGAGAAGTAGAGGAAAAATTGGGAAGAGAAATGAGAAGGATGCGAGAAAACCATGAAAAACAAGTCAACGACTTGCTAAAGGAGACCCCCAAAAATACTGAAAATACACTGAAGAAAACAACACCTTAAAAAACAGACTAACTCAAATGGCAAAAGAGCTCCAAAAAGCCAAGGAGGAGAAGAATGCCTTGAAAGGCAGAATTAGCCAAATGGAAAAGGAGGTCCAAAAGACCACTGAAGAAAATACTACTTTAAAAATTAGATTGGAGCAAGTGGAAGCTAGTGACTTTATGAGAAATCAGGATATTATAAAACAGAAACAAAGGAATGAAAAAATGGAAGACAATGTGAAATATCTCCTTGGAAAAACCACCGACCTGGAAAATAGATCCAGGAGAGAAAATTTAAAAATTATTGGACTACCTGAAAGCCATGATCAAAAAAAGAGCCTAGATACCATCTTTCAAGAAATTATCAAGGAGAACTGCCCTGATATTCTAGAGCCACAGGGCAAAATAGAAATTGAAAGAATCCATCGATCACCTCCTCAAATAGATCCCAAAAAGAAATCTCCTAGGAATATTGTTGCCAAATTCCAGAGCTCCCAGATCAAGGAGAAAATACTGCAAGCAGCCAGAAAGAAACAATTTGAGTATTGTGGAAACCCAATCAGAATAATCCAAGATCTGGCAGCTTCTACATTAAGAGATCGAAGGGCTTGGAATGCGATATTCCGGAGGTCAATGGAGCTAGGATTAAAACCTAGAATCACCTACCCAGCAAAACTGAGTATCATGTTCCAAGGCAAAATATGGATTTTCAATAAAATAGAGGACTTTCAAGCTTTCTCAGTGAAAAGACCAGAACTGAATAGAAAATTTGACTTTCAAACACAAGAATCAAGAGAAGCACGAAAAAGTAATCAAGAAACGGAAATTGCAAGGGACTTACTAAAGTTGAACTGTTTTGTTTACATTCCTACATGGAAAGATGATGTGTATGATTCATGAGACCTCAGTATTAGGGTAGTTGAAGGGAATATGCATATATATATATATATGTTTATGTATATATATATATAAGTGAATGCGTATGTCTATGTGTCTATATATGTCTATATATATGTCTATATATCTATGTGTATATGTATGTATGTGTATGTATGTGTATATATATATGTGTGTATGTATATATATGTAAAAGAGAGAGAGCAGACACAGGGTGAGTTGAAGATGAAGGGAAGATATCTAAAAGAAATAAATTCAAATTTAGGGAGGAGAGAGGAACATACTGAGAGAGGGAGATAGGGAGAGATAGAATGGGGTGGATTATCTCGCATAAAGGTAGCAAGAGGAAGCAGTTCTGTGGGAGGAGGGGAGGGGGCAGGTGAGGGGGGAATGAGTGAACCTTGCTCTCATCAGATTTGGCCTGAGGGGGAATACCATACATACTCAGTTGGGTATCTTACCCCACAGGAAAGAAGAGGGAGGAAGATAAAAAAAAATAAAAGGGGGGGATGATGGACGGGAGGGCAGATGGGGGTGGAGGTAATCAAAACAAACACTTTGGAAAGGGGACAGGGTCAAGGGAGAAAATTCAATAAAGCAGAATGGGTTGGGAAGGAGGAAAATGTAGTTAGCCTTTCACAACATGAGTATTGTGGAAGGGTTATACATAATGATACATGTGTGGCCTAGGTTAAATTGCTCGACTTCTTAGGGAGGGTGGGTGGGAAGGGAAGAGGGGAGAGAAGTTGGAACTCAAAGTTTTAAAATCAGATGTTCAAAAACAAAAAAAGTTTTTGCATGCAACTAAAAAATAAGATACACAGGCAATGGGGTGTAGAAATTTATCTTGCCCTACAAGAAAGGAAGGGAAAAGGGGATGAGAGGGGAGGGAGGTGATAGAGGGGAGGGCTGACTGGGGAACAGGGCAACCAGAATATAAGCCATCTTGGAGTGGGGTGGGAGGGTAGAAATGGGGAGAAAATTTGTAATTCAAACTGTTGTGAAAATCAATGCTGAAAACCAAATATGTTAAATAAATAAATTTAATTTAACAAAAAAGATTTATTATGACTGAAAACAATGGGGATATTTTACCACATTATTCAAAGGTAGTATTGCATAGTGAATAGAGAGTTGGCCTTGGTTTAGGGAAAAAAACTGGGATAACATCTTGCCTTTTATAAATAATGCATGAATATGTATGAAATTTGACTTAAACTTTCAATGCTGAGGCAAATCTTTAAAACTGTAAGATGCAAAAAAGGTGCTTACTTGAATAAGGAGTTACCTTACCTCAGAGTATGTTCTGTTAATGACAGTCCTTATACATAGAAGTACTTTTTGGGGCAGCTAGGTGGTACAATGAGTAGAGCACTGGCCCTGGAGTCAGGAGGACCTGAGTTCAAATCCAGCTTCAGATATTTGACAGACTTACTTGCTGTGTGACCTTGGGCAAGTCACTTAACCCAATTACCTTGCCTTCCCCCCTCCAAAAAAGAGCTATATTTCATAGTTAGAAGATAACATAGATATGTTGTTGAAATCTCACTTTTACAAAATGTATCCAAAGAGGACAAATGATTTGAAAATGGACCATCAGCTAAGTAGAGGCAAAATCACAGTTAGAATTAAAGGCCTCTGAATTCATATATCAATGCAATTTTCACTACTCTACATTAAACTCTAAATATTTTATAGCATGTTCTAATTTTATGGCAACCTTCACCTTGACCATGGACTTTGGAGCATTATCATTGAGAATCATTGATCTACAAAGAAGAAAACAGAAATCAAGACCTAAAATAAAGTAAACTATTCAAAGAAGAATGTATTTAGAGCTCAGAAAGAAAGGTCATGCAAAAGGAAGCACTGTTCAACTGCTTCTGTATGCCTATAAAATTTACTATATGAAATATTTGGGAATATACCTGCCAAGACAAACCCAAGTCCTTTATGAACACAATTACAAAACACTTTTCACAAAAATAAAGTCAGACATAAATAAACGGAAAAAAAAACATCAGTTGCTCAAACTTAGGCCGAGCTAATATAATAAAAATAACAATTTTACCAAAATTAATTTACTTATTTACTGCCATGCCAATTAAACTACCAAAATTATTTTACAGAGCTGGATAAAATAATAACAAAATCCATCTGGAATTACAAAAGGTCCAGAATATGAAAGGAATTAATGAAAAGAAAAGCTAAGGAAGGTGACCTAGGCATACCAGATATTAAACTGTACTATAAAGCAGCACTCATCAAAACTACTTGGTACTGGCTAAGAAACAGAGTGGTAGATCAGTGGACTAGATTAGGTACATAAGGTGCAGTAGTCAATGACTATAGCAATCTACTCTTAGATAAACCCAAAGAGTCCAGCTTCTGGGTTAAGAACTCACTATTTCACAAAAACTGCTGGGAAAACTAGAAAATAGTATGGCAGAAGCTGGGCATAGACCAATATCTTCACCATATACCAAAATAAAGTCCAAATGGTTTCATAATTTAGGAATAAAGGCTGATACTATAAGCAATTTGAGAGAGCAAATCAGATATTTGGAGAAGGGAAGAATTCATGACCAAACTAGAGATAGAGGATGTTATAAAATGCATAATTTTGATGAGGTGAAATTGAAAAGTTTTTGTACAAACAAAGCCAATGCAGCAAAAATTAGGAGGGAAGCAGAAAACTGGGAAAGAATTTTTATAAACAGTGTCTGTGATAAAAGCCTCATATCTAAAATGTACAGGGAAGTGAGTCAAATTTACAGAAATGCAAGTCATTCCCCAATTGAGAAATGGTCATAGGATATGAACAGGCAGTTTTCAGAGCAAGAAATTAAAGATATCTATAGGCATATAGAAAAATGCTCTAAATCACTATTGATTAGAGAAATGCAAATCAAAACATCTCTTGGGTACGACATCACTCCTGTCAGATTGGCTAACATGAAAAAACAGGAAAATGATAAATGCTGAAGAGGATGTGGGACAATTGGCACATTGTTACCTTGTTGGTGGAGTTGTGAACTGATCCAGCCATTCAGGAGAGTAATTTGGAACTATGCCGAAAGGGCAATAAAAATGTGCTTACCCTTCTATCCAGTAATACCACTTCAAGGGCTGTATCCCAAGGAGATGACACAAGTGGAAAATGGACCAGCATGTACAAAAATATTCATAGCAGTTCCTTTTCTGGTGGCAAAGAATTGGAAATCAAGTGGATGCCCATCAATTGGGGAATGGCTGAACAAATAGTGGTATATGAATGCAATGGAATACTATCGTTTTATAAGAAATGAAGAGCAGACAGAATTTATTATAACCTGGAAAGACATATGAACTAATGCTGAGTGAAAGAAGCAGAACCAGGAGAACAATATATATGATTACAGACACACGGTATCTGTAAGTACTAACATTGATAGGCTTGGCTCTTGTCATCAATACAAAGTTCTAAGACTGCTCCAAAGGACTCGTGTTGGAAAAAAAAAAAGCTATACACAAATAGAGAAAGAATTATGGAGTCTGAATGCAGATTGACGTAAACTATTTGCTCCCCTTTGTTTTCCTTCTTTTTTGTTTCTTCTTTCTCATGATTTATTCTAAATGTTATAATTCTTCTTTACAACTGGACTATTATGTAAATAAGTTCAATGTGAAGGTATATGTAGAACCTATATCAGTATACATGCCATCTTGGTGGGGGGGGGGAGGAGAGGGAGGGAAAGAAATATGGAACTCAAAAACTTGTGGAACTGAGTGTTCTAAACTAAAAATAAAAAAATTAAAATAATACTATCTGTACTGCTCATTTGGGAATTATACATATTCTGCTTTCACTCATCTCTACTATTGATTTGAACTCTTACATCAGCCTATACTGCTATTTAACTCCACTATTACCCACCCCTCTTTAGTGCCTTAATATGATATGTTGGTGGTCATGGGCTCTTAAAAGCTACATGAGTAGAGTATGATGGCTGGAAAGTTTTCAGAAATAGCCTTGGGAAGAGACTGGGTTGAGTAGCATCTGTATTGAGAAGATTAGCTTTACACAGTATTAAGAGATTCAACACAATATGGAAAAGCAAGAGGCTCAGCAACCTTGCACAGTTTCAAGCGAAGGTTGTACAATAGCTTTGCCCTGTATTTAGACATGGAAATTGAGCTGATGTGTCTGGAAAGCAAATGCAGATGCTGAAAGCCTTTGTGGGAGCAGTATACTTTTCTCACTTGAAGGTTTCTTGGAGAGGCAGCAGATAAGAGTAGGGAGCTAGAAAAAATTATTTTAGATCACCAAGTAATCCTTTGTGTCACAACTAATATCAAATAAGCTAATAATCAAAATATGAAAAGTCACATCAGAAAAATGATAAAAATGGAAGGACAGATTTTGCTCAATTATGTATAGGGAGAGAACTTGTAAATCAGACAGGTCAAAGAGGAGATCATAAAAGATAAAAAGAATAATTTCAGTTATATAGAAGTGAAAAGGATTTACAAAATATAAAACAGATATAGCTAAATAGAAGAAAATATATTCATTGAGAAAAGATTTACACTAAATAATGCTAACAAAAGACCAACATCCAACTCTATATAATAGAGATTATATATATATATATATGTATACAGTATGCATTAATCCACAAGATTTTTATTTTCCAACAGAAAAATTGTCAAGGAATAATGGTTCTAAAATAGGAATTAAATGATCAATATTTGCTAATAATCGGATGAATTTAAAAACAACTCTAAATCTTATAGATAATTTTAAACTTCTTATAGATTTTTATCAATAACATGTAACAATAGAAATAATTGGATTCAGCAATCCATTAAATATTGGTGTCAAGTGAGACCTGAAGCAGATATACTCTCACCTGAAGGATTCATCAATATCATGCTGACTGTCCCACCCAGGATTTAAAAAAGAAATCTTTAACAACACTGTTAGGCTTAAGTGGAATTATAGCAATTTGAGAAAAAAAAATATTCACATTACAAGAACAATATGCATGAAATACATGCATCACCTTACTTGACAGACGGCCCACTGAATCAGGCCATCAAAAGATCTGTCTTACAAAAGAACTACAGTTTGACAGATGAGCTAAGCCAAGAATTAGGCTTAGCAGAGATATTAGATTGGATTGCATTTGGAAAACTGAAAAATGCTTTCAGTGATCCACAGTTACTCACTACCCCCTCTACCCTTAAAGCTCACCAATATGTCCTTAGACTGTGATGAGATCAGACAGTATGAAAAAGTGATAATTAAGGAAACAAAATTACAGTGGAGTCAAAGGAAACTTGAAGTGCTCTTGAGGAATCTAAGTGTGGGTACAGTGTCTTTCATAGAGGAAGTTGTTAATAAATGCATCTTAAATTCAATTATTTCATATTAGTCGATGTTTGCCTACTTTATGTGAGAACAAAGAACCTGAAACAAAGTAGTCAGCCAAAGTATGATTGAGTGACACTACCTCCCCCAGCTCTCGTTCATTACCTTATGACTGGAAGGCCAGAGGATGGAGTACCACATTCTTATCTATGCCTTCTTTTAAAGGGGAAAGAAATTTGACTTGGATTGCTCCATTTTGTTTTTGTTACTTTGCCTGGTTTCTACTAAATAGAACATGATAACTCCAGGAATTGTACCACCTGGGGTTCTATGCCCTTAATGCCTATCACTTTCTAGTTTCCTTTTGTGTGTTGTCTCCGCCTTTCAGATTTGAAGCTCCTTTAGAGTGGGTGCTGTCTTTTCTTTATATTAATTGTATCCCCAATACTTACCATAGTCCTGACACATAGTAGGCAGTTAATAAATGTTCATTGGGTTGGATTGTATCCTACAATTAGAAAATGGGTTTAAAAAATGTCCACACATCAATCTGAAGTGACAACTATGGAGTATACAGAGAAGCATGGAGAGATTTACATAAACTAATAAAGAGTGAAATAAGCAGTTTGAATAATACAATATGCACAATGGATATAACTGCTAATGAAAAGGGAAATATTACAAAACTTTACACTAGAAAAATGATAAACAAGGTGAGATCTGGGAAAGCAAAGGGAATTTGCATGGCTTTCTCTTCATTGCAGAGATGTAACAGGCTATTTAACATTCTTTCAGATGTGGTACATGTGGTCGTTTCTTTTGCCAACCTGGAAAACTATATATTTTTTAATCTTTGTTAAGGAGACACTATAGTTGCATACAGAAAAGGGAAGTGATATATTCATAAATGTATGTGATATGAAGGCAAAAGATATGAATTGGAAGTAATTTTATAATTATTTTGCACCATACTACTATTGTTCATATTTCCTTTTCAGAGATATCTTTGCTGGTGTTATAAGTGACACAAAGCCTCACTCTTTTATCTTGAGTCATTGAAATCTATTGACAAGACAAAAGTCAAAATGGCTGATGATGGCCCAGGATGCAATAGATGGTCTTGGCATCTTTGATATCTGACCAGGCTCTAAGGGTTACCAGCACCTGCTTCAGCTGCTTTAATGGTCACTGGAACAAATTGTTCTCATTCACCCATTCTGTCACATACCAAAATAAAGTCCAAATTTGTAAATGAATAAGCCAGAAAAGGTGACATCCTAAGTAAATTAGGGGAGCAGTGTACCTATCAGATCTGTGGATAATGGAAGAACCTGCAACAATAGACATAGGGGCTCAGAGGAAGTAAAATCGATAATTTTGATTACCTGAAACTTTTTTGGCACAAATAAAATTAGTGTATCCAAAATTAGAAGAAAAGCAGGAAACAGGAAATTTTGTTAGAACCGTCTTTAATAAAGGTCCCATTTCTCAAATGTTTAGGGAACTGAGTCAAATTTATAAAAACTAAGAGTTATTTTCCAATTGGTTAATCATCACAGGTTATAAATAGCCAGTATTCAAAAGAAGAAATCAAAGCTATCAGTAGTCATATAAAAATTTCAAAATCACTGATTAGATAAATGTATGTTAAAAGAAAGAACTCTGAGGTACAGCCTCTCAAAAATCAGGTTGGCTAATTTGTCAAAAAAGGAAAAGGACAGATGCTTAAGGGAATATGGAAAACTTGGGACACTAATGCACTGTTGGTGAAGTTATGAACTTGTCCAGTCACTCTGGAGAACAATCTGAAACTATACCTGAAGGGCTATAAAACTGTACATACACTTTGACCTAATAATACCACTGCTAGGTTTGTATCTCAAAGAAATGAAATTAACAGAGGAAAAGGACCTATATACACAAAAATATTTTAGCACTCTTTTTGAGATGGCAAAGAATTGAAAATTGAGGGGGTTATCATCAGTTGGTGAATATCTCAACATGCTGTGTTGTACTATTGTGATTAGAATACTCTTGTGGTATAAGAAATGACAATCAGAATGGTTTTAGTAAAACCCAGGAAGACTGATAAGACCTGTCACAATTTGAAGTGAGCAGAACCAGGATAATATTGTATGCACTAAGAGCAATATTGTAGTGAAGACCAAATGTGAAAGACTTAGCTATTCTGATTAAGGGAATGATATAAGAAAATTACCAAAGGACGCAGAATGAAAAATGCTTGCCATGTCCAGAGTGAAAAATACTGAATTCTGAGTTCTGGTTGAAAGCAATTTTTTTTAGCTTTCTTTTTCTTTTTTTTTTTAATTTTATTTTATGTTTTCTTATGCAACAAGGCTAATATGGAAATGTTTTGCATGACCACATTTATAATTAATATCATATTGCTTGCCTTCTCAAAGAATGGAATAAAGGTGAGGAGAAAAGAGAATGTGGCACTAATTTGTTTTTTAAAGAATTTTAAAGTAAGTAATTTTTTGAAAATTAAAATGAAAGAACTAATCCTATTTTAAAATGACTAGAAAGATAGAGAGAGTATAGGATGTGAAGAGATTTAAATGTCAAATGAAACAGTTTATTTTGGTCCTAGAGGCAATAGTTATATGAAATTGGATTTCCTTTTCTGATTGTCTCAGATTTTGTTATGGTTATATAGAAATGCTGTTCATTTTATGTAAAAATATTAATTAGCATCTTTGCTAATTCCCTCTGATTTTCCAAGTAATTCATTGTCATAAGTAAATGAGAATGTTTTTGTCTTCTCAATATTTATACTTTTAGTTTCTTTCTCTCATCTTATTGCTATTGCAATAAAACAATACTTAGCAAAGGGATTGGCACAAAATACATGCTTAATAGATATTTTTCGACTCGGTGATTGCTAGCATTTTTACTCCTGTATTTATTGGTATGAATTCTAGTGTGTTCCCATTACATTACACGTAATGCTTGCTTTTACTTTTAGATATATACTTTTCATCATAATAATAAAGGCCCTGCAATGACTAATACTTTGAGTTTTTAGCAAAATATGGTGTTCTATAGTGTCAAAGATTTTCTGTATATGTTTTGGGATAATATGGGATTTTTGAGTTGTGTTTAATTTTGTTTTAAATATGGTTAATTTTATTTAGTGTTTTCCTCATGTTAAATCATTTTTGGATCCCTGATATAAATCCAACTTGGTGAGAGTTTATGATGCCTTTGATGAATCAATGTAGTCTCTTAGTTTTTGATTTATTTTATAAAATTATTATGACATTGGTCTATGGTTCTCTTTCTCTGCTTTATTCTGCCCTAGTTTGGGATTGAGAACTATAATTTTGCCATAAATGGAATCTGGAAGGACTCTGTCTCTTTTATTTTTTAAGAATATTTTGTATATTACTGTTAGTAATTATTCTTTTCAAATTTGATGAAATTCTTCTATGAATCCATCCTTGTGAAGACTTATTGTTGGTATTTCCTTTGAAACTAGTTTTGTTAATTTTTCTGAGATTGATTATTTATGTTATCTCTTTAGTCTTTCAGTTTGGGTATTTATATTTTTAAGGTATTTCCATCCTTTAGCCGTTCACTAGGCAAAATAAGATCTCATAATTTTTTTTTTTAAATTTCTCTTGGTTTTGTTTGTGATTTACCATATTCACCCATGTATTTGATTTTCTAACATATTTAATTGGGCAGTCTAAGTGCTTACCAGTCTTATTAGTCTCTCCAAAGAATCATTTTTTCATTATATTTATTATTTTGTAGGCTTTTTTGTTTCCAGTTTTTCATTTCATCTAATTTTTTAATATCTCTCTCTTTTTGCTGATTTAATATTCACTTATTTCTTCATTTTCTATCCTTGAAAAAGTACACTTATTTCACTAATCCTCCATTTTTTATGTTTGTTATGATATCCATTGTAATGTCTCTGTCTCCATTTATTGGTTATCGATCTTCCCACATAGAAATATTCTCTAGTGAGACTGTCTCTGACCAGAGGAAATTTTCCCCACTTCTTTTCCCTTATAGCAAACTCTTCCTTGTTTCTTCATCCAATTTTCTATAAGTCTTCTTTCTTCTTAGCATTGACAAAGTTATTTTTCCTTCATTTTTAACTTTTGTTTTGATTAAGGCACATAGTATATTCCCCTCTACCTTCTTTTTTCCCCATTCATTTCATACAATATATCATTCTGCAATTTAGTAGTTATAATTCTTGTTATAACTATAACAAGTTATAATTCATTCCATATTGAAGATCAATATTTTTGTTTGTATGGAGGCCATGTTTTGTTTTAATGCTCTTTTTTTGTTTGCTTCTCTTCTTCCACATTGTTCTTCCTTTCTTTGTATTCGCCTTCCCAAAAAATTGTTTTCTCTTTTTCTTTTAGTGAGATTGATCACTTTTGATTGAAGTGCTGTTATTTTTTTTTTAATTCTGCTGATTATTTTGCAGTGTAGGACATAAATTCTCTCACAATTCTTATTTCTCTTGTAAATTAGTACTGAACATCCTGACACAGGTCTATGCTCTCTTAAGAATCTGTGGAGTTTTCTGCCTCATCAGGTTTTAATTCATTTTACTTTGTCTTGCACTATTTAAATAAATTTAAAAAAAAGATATCTGGACATGTTTTCCTGATGTGGAGGCCAAACACTTTCCTATCATTCATATCATGCCTTTTAGTTTATTTGCTTATGCTTAAGATTTTTAACTGAGTTTTCTCCCTCTTATGAACTTTGGTAATTTATCTTTGTTTTTCCCCACTCAATTTTTAAATCCTTTCCCTTTGATAGAAGCTACCCTAGGGCTCTCTCTGACTCTTCTAGTGTTGAGGAATTTATCTTCCACTGGTTTCAGGCTTTAAGAGAAGTGGCCCCAGCTAATTGGCACAACTTTCACCTCAGGTTTCATGGAATACCATCTGCAATGATCCCTTGTTCCAATTTCTTCTGTTACTCAATTATTTGGCAGAATGTGGAAAAGAAGAGAGTGCTGACACACTAAAGTCCAAGACAAATTAATCTCTCTTTTTTTGGTTTTCTGAGACCAAGGAAGGAGAGGTGAGTAGAGCTGCTTTCTTGCAAATCTGTGCCAGAGTGTAATAGCTGGTGGGGTGCTGAATGACAAGTTAAGGGGAAGTGATTAGCTTTCTGGGCCATTCACTGGGATTTTACATGATTGTTGTTCTTTGTATCTTAGACCACTGAGAGGGCTGAAATTGCTTTATCTTTTGAACAAAGTTCCTATTTTGAGAGGCTTAAAGATTCATGAGGTTTGGATAATGTGTCTAGTCCTACATGAACTACAAGTATGGTCACACATCTATTAAACTGAGATTGGAATCTCTCTCTCTCTTTCTCCCCCCCTTCTCTCTCTCTCTACTTCTCTCTCTCTCTCTCTCTCTCTCTCTCTCTCTCTCTCTCTCTCTCTCTCTCTCTCTCTCTCTCTGTCTCTCTCTCTCTCTCTCTGTCTCAATCTCTCTCTCTCTCTCCCCCCTTTCCCCCCCTCTCTCCCCTCTATCTCTCCTTTTTTAACAACCTAATGTTGCCTCTTCATTGTATCCCCTCAAAAAATGACTATAGATATAAGCATACACACATGTATACACATAAATACAAATAAATGCATTCATATACATTATCATGGAACCTCGAAATTTGAAAGGACATCAGAGATCATCTAGTCCAACTGATGGTCAAATAAGAATCCTTTATGATGAATGAATTTCTTTTTTATATGACAGTTATTGACTAATCATCATGTGAGAGGCACTAAAGGTCCTTTAAAATCTTCATTGCTTTTGGTTTAGTGCCCTTCAACATATCAGTATCTTTTTTATAGGATATCATTCAATCAGAATTTGAGAGAGATGAAGGACCTCAGCAGGCATTTAGTCCAGCTCTTATCTAAAGAGCTGTAATATACCTTTAAAATCATCCTAAAGGCTTTGCTTAAAATAAAATAAAACAAACATTCCTACCCTAATGCTTTGCCCTGGAGGAAGATTCATGAGTGTGGTACATTACTCATATCTTTCAGCCTTGTTTTTTTTTTTCCAATGTATTAGGCAATTATGCTTATTTTTTCCTCTTCATATATATAAATATATGCACATATGTATATAAACACATTTATATGTACATGTGTATACCTTATATAAGAATGCTTTCTAAATGAGGAAAGGGGAGACAAACTATGCAAATTATAGAGATACAAAATGGCATTAATAAAAACTTATATTTTAAAAGTACATGACTATGGGTAAGTCTATTAAAATCATTAATCTCTTTTTAGCATCAGTAAAATGGGGATAATGATACTTGTATTAGGTACATCAACATTTTTGCGAGGAATGTCCATTTTGAAAAGTTAACACCACAGATATGAGTCATCTTCTTTTGAGAACATTCTACCTGATCATCTTATTTATTAAATTTACTATAATATTCAAAAATTTTGAAAAAGATAAAAGAAAAATCATATTTTTTTCCATTTCTCTATAAGGATAATTTGGCAACAGCATCTCCTCAAATTTTTTGGCAAATCCCTGTTGTAGTTTTGAATTAAACTTCATTTGTGCATCACATCATTACTTCATTCCATATTTATCTTAAAACTATAATGGCTTCTTTTTAACATGGTGTCAAAAAAATCTGTTTTAAATTCTTCAGGAAAAGGTTTCTCTCTGCATGCTTTTCCTGTCAATTATATTATTAAAACTTTCTTCCAATATAGAAAAAAGGTTAAATTAAGAGTCAAAGAATATCATAGATTAATTATGAAATAATGTCAAAGTCATAGAAATTGGATTAGCTGCTTTTTAATGGTTCCAATTATTCTTAGTCTCTCATCCTACTTATGTTATTTTGCTATCTGAATTGAATGTTCAGAGACAATCTGGATTTATATTACTATTTCCTTTTTTCAGATAGTTAAAAGAAAAAATAAGTTAAATTACTTTTCCTATAGTATTGAAAGAAAGGGTTTCAGTATTAAGATTAGAATTAAAGATTCTCATACTTCCTCCATAAAACCACAGGCTATATTTGAGCTGCCACTCTTATCTCTGCATACATTTAATTCACTAATTCTATTATGGTGTTTGTAGGATCCACAATGCAAATAGATGGAATGAATTCTTTATACAGGACATAGAGAGAGGATTCAAGTACCAACCTAGCCAACTTTTGGCTATGGGACCTTATTGAATTTTAACCTATATCATATCTAGTGACTTTTTAGGAATCTTCATCTTCTTGGCCTCTCTAAAACCTCTGATATATTTGATCACCCTCCTCTACAAGATATTCTTTCTTCTCCAGGTTTTCATGTCACCACTTACTCCTTTCTGTCTCACCTGCTGTTCTTTCTCATTGTTTTTGCTGGATCTTCGTATTGAGCCAGGCTCTGTCTTGGGCTGTGCTCTTTATACTTTGTCTATACTTTCTCACTTAGTGATCTTTCCATAAGTTGAAAAATTATTTCCCAATGGATGATTCACATTTGTGTACATGTGTGTATAATATGTGTCTTTATATATGTGTGCATGTATAAACACTCACATATATTTTGAGTCTTAAATTCTCTCCTTCCAAACCTTCCCCAACCATTGAGAAGGCAAGGAATATACCAATTGTACTTGTGAAATAATGCAAAACATACTTCCATATTAGCCATTGCAAAAAAGCAAGAAAAATAAAGTGAAAAAATATACTTAAAAATACTCTCAAAGCTCAGTTCTCTCCCTGTAGGTGTATAGTATTTTTCATCAGGAGTCTTTTGTAATTGTCTTGAATCATTACATTGATCAGAGTAGCTATCTTTCACAATTGATCATCATTGAAATATTGATGTTACTGAATACAATGATTCTTTTTCTGCTTACCGTCTGAATCAGTTTATATATGTCCTCATGCTTCTTGAGGTTTTTGCAACCTTTCCCACTGTCAATCATCCTCTTCTCATTAATACTGTCTTGTCTGTAGGTGGTTTTTTGGTGACATTTTTCTTTCTTTACCTGTCTAACAGCTCTTTCTTTCTCTCCTTTGACAGATATTCATCCATGTCTGCTAACTGTGGGATTCTGTGAGGCTATTTTGGTCCCTATTCTCTTTTCTCTCTGTGCTGTTTCACTTGGAAATCTTATCATTTCCCATGAATTCAATAATCTTCATTGTTTGAATGACTCTCAGATCTACTTATCCAGCCTTCCTCTCTCTTTTTACCTTCAAACTCACATCTCCAAATAGCTGTTAGAAATTTCAACCTAGAGGTATGGGAGACATCTTAATTTCAACATGTCCAAAATTGGACTCATCAACTCAAAGAAACCTCTTCTAACTTCCTCTTCCTTTTCAGGGTACTGTTTCAACAATCCAGCTAGCAGCTGTTGTGGGGGTGAAAGACCAACACAAGCCCAAAAACAAGCATGCTACAAGCATGCTTCAAAAGCTCAGGTTCTTTTGATCTGCTTTAGTAAGGAAAGCAACATTAAGGGGTTGACAAGTTTACTTTAATTCAGCATGCAAATACCATTCACTTAGTTCAGGGGAAAAAGCCAGCACTCTGAACTAAGGAGCAAATACAAACAAATTACTAACATCGACAGACAGGCCAAATACAGATTCATAGTTACCAACATCTAGGTTCAGCCCAGGAGCTCATAACAAGGGCTGGCCCAGAGTCATGCACGCCACCACAGCTGTGGGTAAGAGCTCCAAAAAAGAGAATGCCAAACCCTGGTTTTATATCTTTTTCAGGGTCAAGGGTGAGTCACACATGAGACTCACTCACATGACCTAGAATCCTCATAAAAAAGCCTCTGATTCCCAAACATGTCACTCAAATTCATGTGTAAACTAGGCCCTCCCTTGAGGCAAGGAGGCCACCAAGGTTTCCCAAATCTAATCAAGGAAACAAAAGCCAAACTCTTCAAGGGCACTTGGTTGAACTGAGTGCTAACAGCCCATTTCGTTTACCAACACAGGCACTACCATCTTCTAGTCATCCAGGCCTGCAATGTCGATGCCATCCTTAATTCCTCATTCTCTCCTACTCCCCTGTCAAATCAGTTACCAAATCTTCTCAATGCTACCTTAAAAATCTCTCACCTCCCCATCTCATCAGATCATATTCTACTCAGCACAATGGTATTCATAAAATAGAAATTTAACATGGCCATTTCCTAATCCAGTAAATTCCAGGTAGCTCCCTATTACCTCCAAGAACAAATGTTCACAACCATTTTGCCTTTTTTGGTATTTCTAGTGCTTAGCAAAATGACTGGCATATAATAAATCATTTTTGATTTAACTTTATTATCACTGCTAAGAGCACCACTATCCTCTCAAATTCCCAAACTCAAAAGCTTAGTATCAATAACATCAACTCCTCACTCAAACTCATCCAAGATATCCAATCTCTTCTCAAATGCAATTCTTCATATCTCCAATACATTTCTTTGGTAAGTTCCCATCAGAACTTAAATATTTTATTTTTTCCTAATTACTGTGGCAACAATGTGGCTACAGCTACTGTGGCTGTGTAAGAGCAACAACTGCACACAGGAAGGGCTGCCAACACAGGTTCTTTGATCTGCCTTTCTAAGGAAAGCACCTTTAAGGGCTTAAAAATCTCAGTTTAATCAAACATGCATATATCTTTCACTTAGTTCAGGGGGAAAAGATCAGTCCCCTGAATATTAGGGCAAATATAAACAGAAATTACAAACATCAAAAGACAGACCTTGTCTTATTCAAATCACAATTCATAGTTACCAGAGAAACACCAACATCTACCTATGTGGGTTACAAAGCTGGGAGGGAAGGGGGGGGGGTTCAGTGGATTGCCCAGTGTCTCATCACCCACATTCTTTCAATGAGCGTACCCCCAAAACAAAATACCAACCTCAGATCTTATATACCTATCTCAAGGCCCTGGGGGCTTGAGGCTCAGCATTTAGGGTGTGGGCTAGGACCATATCATATACAATTCAATGACTCTCCATTGTCTTAGTGCTGAGAAACATTATAAGACACAAAAGATCCCACTTTATCTGCTGCATTTAAACAAAGGGGAGAATTGTTAAAGACATTTAAGAGAGGAACAGCAAAAAAACCACTGCAATTACATGTAAATTACATGTAATGTAATGACATTCTTCTTTAATATTTTTTTACAATTTAGAATTCCAAATTCTCTTGCACCCTTCCTCCACTCCCTTGCCATTGGAAAGACATCAATTTGATCAAGACTAAGTGTGTGCAGTAATGCAAAACATTTCCATATTAGTCATGTTGTGAAAGATGACACAGACCAAAACAATATGGCTCAAACTCGATAGGTCTTCAGACATCACAATATAATATGAATTGAAAGAGGAAAACATAAACACAGACTTAAAATTAATGTTAGCTCAAGAAAAATTCTTGACTCCTGGCAAAATATCCTTTGTTTACTCCATTTCAATCAATATTTTAAAATGTGTGCATGTTGAGATCCAGAATTTTGGGCCTCTTTCAAATAGAATTGTCATTTGAAAATATGTTTTTCTAGTGCTTTCACTTTCCATGCTTTGGAGATCTTTGTTTATAATTAGACAAAGCAAAGAATAATCCTAGCCTATTTTTGAGCCTGAAATATCAATAAGTGACTGTAAGAAACAATCCTCTTTTTGTGATACCTTTCCATCTTGCAGTGCTTTTTAGATCATTTAGAATTGTCTTTCATTGTTCTAGCTAATTTTGTGCCTTCTGGGAAACAAATGATGCCATCTGTCAGTTCCTTTACTAATCTTTCTTTGTTTCTTTCATATAATTATACCAACATATCAGTTAGATAGATAATCTGTTTGTGAATATTGTTAAAACCTTACCTTTTCCGCTACAAGAAGGATTTTCTCTAAGCAAGGGAAGAGATAGAAAAGCACCATTTTTATTTTGATTTTTTTAGTATGAGGATGAAAATTTAATTATGAAAAATTCAAATCATCTATTTAAAGTCATCTATCTAGTCATTGCACTTATGTATCTCTTTGGCATAAAGTAGATATATATTTTTTTCTAGCCATTTTATTCTCCATCTCCGCTGGAAACATAATTCTTAGAATCTGTCAGGATTAGGGCCAGAGCCAGGCAAAATTTCAGAGTGCATTAACATGTTCTTTGGCTTCTTCCCATCTTCCCTTTCAGCGTCTTTTTCTTCCTTATGCTTCCTGCTACTGCCTTTGTTCTTCCTTCCTCTTTTCTGAGTGATAATCCTCCAGGCCATAGCTCAAACAAAGCTCTTTTAGGGAATTAGATGATAACTTTCATCAGGACATTTGCATTTTGATTTGGCTTTTGAAGATCGAAAGGAGATCAATCATTTTTAGTAAAAGGCATTTTATGCAGGAAAAGAGGCAGTAGGAAAGCCATTTTGCAGTGACTGGACAGTGTAGGGCCCTCAAATCACACAAACTTTATAAATCTGTCCATGGTCAGGACACCAGAATCAATATCAAAAGATTAATCAGGAATTACTTTTTGGAAATTCTTCCTCATTAACTCCAATGCCACATTAAAAAATGGAGAAATAATCTTTGTTTGCACAGAATTTTATAGCTTCTAGATTCTGCTCTTGCTTTTTTTTTTTCCTTTAAAATATTTTCAAACATCCTCAAAGCATCAGGCAATTAGGTTAAAGATGTTATATTACATCAGCTAAAAATTAACAAGAAGTGAATGCTTGTGAAATGAATATTCTGAATAACCACAATGTTAAATACCCTCTGTGTTCTCCTTAATTTTTGTTGGCCCTAGTCCTAGTTTTGCATTTAATTTGTATAATTATCTCTATGCTTCAAAGAGCTTAAACAATGAAAGATGTTACAATATTTCATAACATATTCATGTTCTTGACACCCTGATAATTTGAGATAATATCCTATTTCCTTCTTCATTTGTTAAATCTCAATTCACATGACCTTGATTAAATGCTAATTTTTAAATTGGCCTAATGGAAGAAAAGCAAATTTGCTCTTGGTGCATTTCATATGCGACAAAGCATCTTGTTCTTGAATGTTTGACCCTACAATATGAATAATTAAATTATGTACTGGCACATATTGCATGATGCTTAACATTATCATTTTAGTTCTTAACCATTGAAAACAGCAAAAGCAAAGTGACTGGAAAAATTGAAAGCTGCGAATAAGAGAATATTCAAATCCCTGTCAATGGGGTCTTTCATCTGATGCTTGACTTTTCTTTTATTGTTTCTATTCTGAAATCAGCTGGCTAACCTGGAATATGAGTAAGTGCTCCGACATGTGTATAATCCTACTCTTTGTTATCCATTGGAAAAGAGCCAAAATGTGGAATGAAGAATATCCTAACACAGAGGGTGATAAGAACCACTAACTGAACAAATGTAGACCTTTCCAAATTCAGTGTGTGAGAAAATAATGTAATAGGAATCATTTAAGTGGTATTTATTTCCTTTTTTAATTCAACTTTATTTTCAGTTAATTCTCTTCCTCTTCCCCCTTCTTCCCAATTGAGAAAATAGTTTCCACTGAGAAATCAAGATAAATATAATATAAATACAAATAAATATATATTTTATTTGTACAAATATGAATATGGATAATCATGTAAAACAAATTCCCAGATTAGTCATATCCAAAAGAAAAGAAAAGAAAATATGCTTCAATCTGTATTCTGAGTCCATCAGTTCTCTATCTGGAGGTGGGTAGTATATTACATCATGAGACACTTGGGTTTGAGATTGGGC
The DNA here is from genome assembly GCF_011100635.1 of Trichosurus vulpecula. Lineage (NCBI taxonomy): Eukaryota > Metazoa > Chordata > Mammalia > Diprotodontia > Phalangeridae > Trichosurus > Trichosurus vulpecula. Next base: position 162,551,010 of record NC_050577.1, on the reverse strand, counting down.
ATTGTGTTTATCAAATTTCTTAATTCCAGCATAATAGCTTGTCATCACTATAATGTTGTTACTGTATAAATTGTTGTCCTAGCTCTGCTCACTTTATTTTGTATAAGTTCATATATCTTTTCCCAAGTTTTACTTAAATCATATCTTCTATTATTTCTTACAGCACAATAGTCTGCCATCACATTCATATATCAAAACTTGTTCAATCATTCTCAAATTAATGGTAGTCTCCAATTTGTTACTTAGTGGTATCTATTTCTAATAGCTCTAGGAGAGAACATTATGTTTTAAGACTTTTGAGGTGCTGAGCACATAAGGGACCTTTTAGAGGACAAACATGCATCTTGGTATCATTCTGTTCTGCCTATCTTAATACTCTTTTGTTTCATTTATGGTGTATTTTGTTTGCATTCTTTATAGCTTATACTGTGATTAAGGCAAATTACCTCAAGTAAGTCCTGACATTTTAACAATAGAGTCAGTCTGTCTGGAAATTAAATTGCTTGAACAATTTGATCATGTGACAAATGTAAAAGGTGGTACTGGGGTCACTTATCACCTCACCCCTTCCTGGATATAGTTTTTATAGCTGTAGCTTCACATATATAGACCTTGTGTACATTTTAACAGTATCCATAGTTTTATTCCAGAAAATACAGAAGCTTCACTTAAAGCAAAGTTGATTAATTTTTTTCTTATATTTAAAGTTCTAATTCTTTTTTGTTTTCATTTATTTTCCTGAATGCCTTTTCACTTTGGAATATCTTTATTGTCCTACTAATATAAGATGTTTGGTAAGTGTTATACTTCAATTGACTCAGTGAAAAATAAATAAAATGAGATTTTTAACTTAAAAAGTGTACGTTGGTACATATAAGTGAAATGGTAAAATGTTGCACAGGTGAAGAATATGATAAATAAATATATTGTGGGGAATAAAAGGACAACATTTCTACTAGATATCCTTTTGCTTAGGTTTTCTTATATCTTGCTTGTTTCTTTATGCTAACAATTTTAAAATACACAATTTTTGAATTGGTCTCATTTACAAGGTTAACATATTTCTTGGCTTTGGCTAATGTCAAATTTTGCTTTTTAAAAAATCTCCTTGTTTCCTAACCTGCTGAGTGCCTGCCTTTCCTGCCACTTTTATCTAGTCTGACAGCACCAAAATCTGCTATGTCTAGTCTCTCAAGGTTTTATATACATGGGACATATAGTTCTAGAAAGCTGAATCTTATAAAAACAAACAAAGAAACTATTGTCCTTGAGGGAGATATTTAATGGGAGTAATAAAGCATATGGACTTTGGGTGAAATGATTAATTCAATAACAAGTATGCAAATTAGTATAAGCTTATGTAAACTTGCTAATGGGCTGTCATAGGAAAGTCATCATAAAAATCAATGAAAATGGAATGCATAATAGTAACTAAGATTGTAAAACAAACAATTATTCCTGGAAAGAAGGTTTCAATGGATTCATACTAGCAGAGAGAGAGAAGAGGGAAAAAAGAAAAGCAAAGCAAAGAAAAAATTTATAATCATTCCTCTTTCTGCCAGAAGAATAATTTTCTATTGAAATCTCTTATTGTAGAGAAATTAAAAGAATTCCATAGGCTGCTTATTACTCCATACTTCAGAACAGAAAGGAAACTCAGGCCAGAAAGCTAGTTCAAAACAGAACCAAAAGAATTTACTCTTGCTCTTCTCCTATGGTTGGCTTGAACAAGAGAGAAAAAGAAAAAGTAAGGCCAAGGGTAAAGACTCTATGAGACTTTTCTGAAATTCTGATTACTAATTTAGTCAAATCAGGAAATATTCTCCTTGGCATGTACTTTCTTATTGTCTGGTCCTCAGCTCTTCCCGCCAAGGTTTAAACTAATCCTCTGATTCTGTCACTAAATGAGTCATTTACAGATTGTAGTGAATAGAAAACTAACCTCTTAAACTTAGTCAAGACTCATTGGAGACCACAGTTTTGAATGAAAGTGACCTTCAATATTCTCATTAGAATATTACACATTTGACCTCATATTACATTTGGGGTCCCTTAAATTCCTAGTGTGAGCTAATCATAGAGAGTGAAAGGGTGGTAGTTTTAATTCCTTTGCCCCCATCAAAACAAACAGAAAGATGGAAACTTATCACTTTGCTTACTCCATTTAATTCACTATATTGTAATGAATGTGTTTTCTTTTTCTTTTACTCTAAATACTCTGTGAATATTTAGCTAATAAGCAATGGCATATACTTTAAAGAGTCTCATGAAGCATATTATTAATTTATCTAAGGGTATCAGCACCTTACAATATTTATTTTCTATTTCTTTTCCAAATTGAGAGGTGATGCATATGGAAACTATATTATATTGGAAACTACTTTGTTCTTACTCTGCATGTATACAATATTGAGGATGGAAGTGTCATCTCCTTTTAGAAAGATCTATTTTCCCCTTATCTGTTTATAATATCATTTTCCTGTAATTCTCCACAGACCTGACCATATCTGATTGTTCTTTCTGTTTAGTGATTCAAAAAGAAAAATTTACCTAATTCTTTAGAGAAAAATGTTACAGTTCCAATTCTGGGATGTTTCAAAAAGAACAATGAAATTGGAATGGAAGGATGGGATACATACCTTGTCTTAACCATTGGCTAGTTTTATTACCTTGAGCTAGACTCCAATATTCTTTAAGCCCCAAGTTTCCTAATTTGTCAAATGAGCATATCCCAAGGGTGGGGAACCTGTGGCCTCAAGGCCACATGTGGCCTTCTAAGTCTTCAAGTGTAGCTCTTTACTGAATCCAAATTTCATAAGACAAATCCCATTAGTAAAAGGATTTATTCTATGAAACTTGGATTCAGTCAAAAGGTCACATACAAGGACCTAGAAGGCCACTTGTGGCCTTGAGGACATAGGTTCCCCAACCCTGACCTATCCTATCTACTTTAACAGGTTGTTGTGAGGACCATATAAGTCACTGTAAAATGTTCTCATAAACCTGTAATTACAAATTTAATTGACACTTAACAACTGTAGCTTTTATGAATAATTTAATAGAATATTTATGCCTTTAAAATCCATTTAGTCCTGGCAGAATTGCAGGTCCGTATGGTTGAATCCATTAGAATTTCTTTGTAATGTATTTTTTAAAATACATATTTGCCTTACCATTGGAATATTCAAACTCCCCTTTGGCTGAACTCTGGATATTTCAACATATAATGTGCTATTAGAACTAGTTTATTGCTGGCATCCTTTAGTTTATGAGTCATTAAATTGTCTTCAGATTTGGTAGACATTTTCTATGCAGGGACTCAACCTGTAGTCTTTTGTTCCAATCACAAAAAGAAGAAAATCTTTTATCACTTCCGTTTTAAATTTGCCCTCATTATTTTAATCACCAAGGGTACATGGACATAAGAACAGTGCTCAGAGTATTTTGATAAAGATATATGATTTGATGCTTCCAATCATATGTCCTATACTATATCCATGTTATACATTGGTTTATAGAGTGGGTCCAAACTCTGCCCTTTTGACTAAGCTAAATAAATCACTGATTGTATGGTGTGACATAATGGGGAAATTACTTCTGATTGTGAGCACATATGCCCATACATCCCTTTTATTACTCGAGTCTGAAATGTGATCACTGGAGATTCATTTTTCTGTTTCCATAAGGTTATTCATTCTTAAGGTCTCCAAGTAATCTGCAAAATCAGTGGAGATGGGTAACTCAAGCCTGAATCTGCTATTATAATACCTTTGTGTGCCTCAAAACAGCTCAAATGGGATTTTGATTCAGGGAGAACACAAGGATTCTAGCAAGTAGAGAGAAGTGAAGAGAAATGTAAAAAGAATAGAGGAAAAACTTGTTTGGAGTCACAATTTTTCACATAGCTCCATCTCGTTCTTTCTTTAATTTGATGTCAGACCATGGTTGCCTACAGATCAGGGACTGAGGAATCATTATTGTCTGATTAGTCATATCCATTAATATTATTCTTCCACTTCTGTGCCTTTGCAGAGGCTATTGCTAATACCTGGAATGTACTCCTTCTTCATTTTCAGTTCTTAGAATCTACAGCAGTTGCCTTCAATTTACAACACATGAGACATTTCCTGAAGCCTTATAGTAACTCCTTTTAAGAAACTACATTCTTTTACATATATTTTGTATAGACTTATATGTGTACTTGTCTGCCTCATCAAAATGTAAGCTCCTCCGGGAAAATTATTTATTTCTATACCCATTGTCTCTCAGTCTCTCATGTTCAAAGGTGCTTAATAAATTCTTGTTGCTTGACAAAGATAGAAATTGATAACATTTTCCTTAAAACATTATGAAAAGAGTGTCTACAGCTGCGAACAAAAACTGCAGCATTGAACACCTGGAACTATTCAAGATCCTTACTCTCAAGTATCTATCATTATCTCTTGGAGAAAATTCTGATATATTATCTACTTGCTAGATGCTAGAAATTGCTTCAAGATCTAATTGTTAACAATCAGAAAAGTACACTGACCTCTAACTCACTGAACTTGGGACTGCTGAATCCACTTTGAGGTTCCCTTTAAATAGATAATCAATGGACTCATTCAATAACTACTTTGCCTTCTGGTTGCAACCAATTTAGGAAAAAATATTTTACAATCTCTTAAAATATTTCCCGGATTTTTTAAAAATCATGGTTTTCAGGAAATCTATTCATTCTTAAATTATCTCTCTTTGACCTTTCCCACCCCTTATGTGAGTTTATTTTGATACCAGATATATTTCTTCCCATTTTCAGTCTTTGATTTTGTTCTAATATCTCAAATTGCATCATAGAAATATTGATTTCTATATGGATTATTCTAATTTTGAGAGAGTCTATTTCTTGAGTAATATTTACCACTTTCTCTTCTAAACTACTTATTCCCCTTCCATTTCTTTCCTCCAGAGCTTTTATTTCAATTTTTAAACTCTCTAGCTTTATTTCTTCTAGGTGTTTGTATATTCATGTGCAAATGTATTTTTTTAAAATTCTGTTAAGTCTCTCCTTGCAGTTGTTATGGAATTACTTCTTTGGGGAGAATTTGTAAAATACACACACACGCACACACACACACACACACACAGACATGCTACTAGTTTAAAAAAAATGACCAAAGACAATTCCAAAGGTCCCGTGTTTAAAAATGCTATCTACCTTCAGAAAGAAAACTGATGAACTATGAGTGCAGATTGAAGCATACTTTTTAAATTTTCTTTATTTGTCTTTGTGTGTTTTCTTTTGCAATATAGCTAAAATTGAAATATCTTGTATGACTTTATATGTGTAACCTATATCATATTGCTTGCTTTCTCAAGAAGTGGGAGATGGACAGGAGGAAGGGAGAGGATTTGTAACTCAATATTTTTCAAAAGAATGCAATTAAAAATAACTGGGAAATATTTATCAAAATAAAGAAAATTCACTTAAAATAATTCACCTAATATAATTTCTCATGAAATGTATTGGTCATTATTTTGTTTTGTAAGAATTTAAGATTAATGCTATAATAGGTATGTAAGAGGTGAATCGTCTTCCCTTTGGGAAGCCATACTAAATTGAAATGCAAGCCCATTTATTCAATGTTTATTTAATTTACTACACTAATCTATAAGACTTATCAAATTTATTTTTATGACTACATGTAGGAACATATTTGTCATTAATCTATGATTTTTGTTTGTATAATAAGGTTTTGGTGGGAGGGAAATTTGAACTTCTTCGAAGTAAGCTGACCATGATTCTATTGTTTATAGCTAAAGTGTCAAACTCCCGTCTGGCAACCACCACTCCCTAGTAAAGGGACATAGTTACAAGTAATCCTAGTCCATTACCTCTTTTGTAGACAAGAGAGTGTAGGAGTTAATGCCTGCCCTAGACACTGGTCTCTTTCTACTCATTTCTAGGAAAGAAATCAAAATATCTCTTAGGGAATATATCCCAGGTATCTTTCTGTCAATACTACAGAGGTCCCCCTGGCTTTATCATTGAAGTTTACAATTAATCAACCATTAGATTCTTGACTATATCATTAATATAACAGGCATTAAGAAATGGTCAAACGTAGAATATTTTCAAATTTAGAATGGGAAGTGAGGCAAACATAGAATGTATTTAAAAACAGTGATTTGAGTGAGGCAGTCATAGATTATCAAAGAACTATAGTAAGAAGAAGAAAAGGCATGGATACCATTGTAAAAATAAGCAAAGGATTGAATGCCCTCCTAGAGTCGGAACAGAAGTGAGCAATAGAGGTCTTCTAATCCAATCCCCTCATTTTATAAATGAAGACCAGAAGACAAGAGAAATCAAATGAATTGGCAAAACACACATTTGACATATTGAAGTAAGATTTGAACTCATTTTTCCCCCTAATTATAGGTCCAACAATCTTTCCATCGTTCTGTTCTGGTATTTAGGCAATTTTCACTGTTTTTATTTAATTAAAAACTTTAAAAAATTATATGTCTGACTCGAAGATGTTAACAAATGGATTTATGATTTGGGAATAAAGGCTGATACTATAAGCAATTTGGGAGAGCAAGGAATAGTTTACCTGTCAGATTTAGAGATAGAGATGGTACAATTTGCAAAATGAATAACATTAAAAGAAAAGTTTTTTGTACAAAGGCAATACAACAAAATTAGGAGGGAAGCTGAAAATTGAGAAGGAATCTTTACAACTAATGTCTCTGTAAAGGCCTCATATCTAAAATATACAGGGAACTGAGCCAAATTTATAGGAATACAAGTCATTCCCCAATTGAAAAATAGTCAAAGGATATGAACAGGCAGTTTTCAGAGGAAGAAATTAAAGATATCTATTGGCATATAGAAAAATGCTATAAATCACTACTGATTAGGGAAATACAAATTAACACAACTCTTAGGTACCACATCTCTCCTGTCAGATTGGCTGACATGACAAAACAAAACAGGAAAATGATAAATGCTGTAGAGGATGTAGAAAAATTGAAACACTGTTACATTGTTGGTGGAGTTGTGATCTGATCCAGCCATTCTGAATAGCAATTTGGAATGATGCCCAAAGGGTTATAAAAATGTGCATACCCTTTGACTGAGGAATACCACTTTTAGGGCTGTATCCCAAAGAGATCACACAATTGGAAAATGGACCAGTATGTAGAAAAATATTTATAGCAGCTGGTTTTGTGGTGGCAAACAACTGGAAATCAAGGGGAAGCTATTGGGCAATGGCTAAACAAATTGTGGCATATGAATGTAATGGAATACTATTATGCTATAAGAAATGAGCAGCAGAAGGACTTCATTACAACCTGGAAAGACTTATAATAACTGATGCTGAGTGAAGGGAGCAAAACCAGGAAATCATTATACACAATTACAGACACACAGTATCTTTAAGAACTAACTTTGATAGACTTGGTTCCACTCATCAACACAAGGTTAAAAGATTGCTCCAAAACACTCATGATGGACAAAGCTATACGTGTCCAGAGAAAGAATTATGGAGTCTGAATGCAGATTGAGGCAAACTATTTGCTCTCTTTTTTCCCCTTCTTTTTTGGTTTCATTTCTTCTTCCTCATGATTCATTCCATTGGTTATAATTCTTCTTTACAACTGGACTATTATGTAAATAAGTTCAATGTGAATATATATGTAGAACATAGATTGGATTGCATGCCATTTTGGGGGGAGGGAAGAGAGAGATGGAGAGAAAATTTAGAACGCCAGAGGTTATGGAACTGAATGTTGTGAACTAAAAATAAAAATAAAAATAATTTCATTTTAAAAATTAAAAAAAAGATGTTAACAAGCATTGTTCATTCATGTCCCCCCTAAAAAGTATAGTTGAAAACAGGAAATTGTAAAATTAGGTAACAGAAAGGTCAAGAGTAAAATGTTTGTTGAACTTTACCATTTTTTGATTTTTATTAGATTTGCGAATACTTCATTTAAATTAACAGAATATATCTTTTAAAAATAAAAATATGAGGTATTTGATCTGGGATGGAGCCAAGATGGTGGCAAGAAAGTAGGGACTAGCTTGAGCACCCCCACTGAGTCCCTCCAAAAACCTATACATATGGCTCTGAACCAATTCTAGAACTGCAGAACCCACAAAACAGCAGAGGGAAGCAGGGCTCTAGCCCAGGATAGCCTGGATGGCCTCTGGGTGAGGTCTATCCCACATGGAGCTGGGAGGTGGGAGCTGGCAGCTGGGAGCTGGGAGCAGAGCGGAGCAGCTTGGACCAACCAGATGAGGAGCCAGGCGGAGCATGCCCTAGCACCCTGAATCAGTGAGCTGTGGCAGTTACCAGACTTCTCAACCCACAAACACCAAAGAAAGCAGAGAAGGTTAGTAGGAAAAGCTGCAGGAGGGGAAGGAGTTCACAGGTTGGGTACTGGCCCCGGGGGCAATGGAGGTGGGGCAGCTACAGCTGCAGTTCCTTCCGGCCCCAGGCCCACCTGGTGGGAGGAATTAAGTGGTGGATCAGAGCAGGAGTGAAGAGCCTGCTGAAGATTTAAGCCCAGTCCGGGTTGGGGGTTCTTGGGGAAGGAGTAGTGCTGCTGTGGTAGAGCTGGCGCATCCCACCCAAACATGGAACATAGAACTCTCTAGTCTACAAGCAGTTATACCAAGCTGAAAAATTCAAGGGTCAAGTTAGTTGATTGGGAATATGGCCAAGCAGCGAAAACACAACCAGATTCAGTCGCAGACTTTGGATTCTTTCTCTGGTGACAAAGAAGACCAAAACATACAAAGAGAAGAAGTTAACAAAGTCAAAGAGCCTACAGCAAAAGCCTCCAAGAAAAACATGAACTGGCCCCAGGCCATGGAAGAGCTCAAAAAGGATTTGGAAAAGCAAATTAGAAAAGTAGAGGGAAAATTTGGAAGAGAAATGAGAAGGATGCAAGAAAACTATGAAAAACAAGTCAATGGCTTCCTAAAGGAGACCCAAAAAAATAATGAAAAATACACTGAAGAAAACAACACCTTAAAAAATAGACGAACTCAAATGGCAAAAGAGCTCCAAAAAGCCAATGAGGAGAAGAATGCCTTGAAAGGCAGAAATAGCCAAATGGAAAAGGAGGTCCAAAAGACCACTGAAGAAAATACTACCTTAAATTTAGATTGGAGCAAGTGGAAGCTAGTGACTTTATGAGAAAACAAGATATTATAAAACAGAAACAAAGGAATGAAAAAATGGAAGACAATGTGAAATATCTCATTGGGAAAACCACTGACCTGGAAAATAGATCCAGGAAAGAAAATTTAAAAATTATTGGACTACCTGAAAGCCATGATCAAAAAAGAGCCTAGATATCATCTTTCAAGAAATTATCAAGGAGAACTGCCCTGATATTCTAGAGCCACAGGGCAAAATAGAAATTGAAAGAATCCATCGATTGCCTCCTCAAATAGATCCCAAAAAGAAATCTCCTAGGAATATTGTCAGCAAATTCCAGAGCTCCCAGATCAAGGAGAAAATATTGCAAGCAGCCAGAAAGAAACAATTTGAGTATTGTGGAAACATAATCAGAATAATCCAAGATCTGGCAGCTTCTACATTAGGAGATGAAAGGGCTTGTAATATGATATTCCGGAGGTCAATGGAGCTAGGATTTAAACCTAGAATCATCTACCCAGCAAAACTGAGTATTATGCTCCAAGGCAAAATACGGATTTTCAATAAAATAGAGGACTTTCAAGCTTTCTTTCTCAGGGAAAAGAGCAGAGCTGAATAGAAAATTTGACTTTCAAACAAAAAAATGAAGAGAAGCATGAAAAGGTAACCAAGAAAAAGAAATTGCAAGGGACTTACTAAAGTTGAACTGTTCTGTTTACATTACTACATGGAAAGATGATGTGTCTGATTCATGAGACCTCAGTATTAGTATATTTTATATGAGTATATATTAGTATATATATATATATATATATATATATATATATATATATATGTATATATATATATACACATATATATATGTGAATGTGTATGTATGTATACATGTATGGGTATATATGTGTATATATATATATATATATATATATATATATATATATATATATATATATATATATATAGAGAGAGAGAGAGAGAGAGAGAGAGAGGGGGGGGGGGGGGAGGGAGAGAGCGGACACAGGGGAGTTGAAGATGAAGGGAAAATACCTAAAAGAAATAAAATCAAATTAAGGGATGAGAGAGGAATATATTGAGAGAGGGAGATAGGGAGAGATAGAATGGGGTGGATTATCTCGCATAAAGGTGGCAAGAGAAAGCAGTTCTGGGGGAGGAGGGGAGAGGGCAGGTGAGGGGGTAATGAGCGAATCTTGCTCTCATGACATGTGGCCTCAGGAGGGAATACCATACATACTCAATTGGGTATCATACCCCACAGGAAAGAAGAGGGAAGATAAAAAAGGGGGGGCATGATGGAGGGGAGGGCAGATGGGGGTGGAGGTAATCAAAAACAAATACTTTTGAAAGGGGACAGGGTCACGGGAGAAAATTCAATAAAGGGGGATGGGTTGGGAAGGAGCAAAATATAGTGAGTTTTTCACAACATGAGTATTGTGGAACGGTTATACATAATGATACACATGTGGCCTCTGTTGAATTCCTTGACTTCTTAGGGAGGGAGGATGGGAAGGGAGGAGGGGGAAGAATTTCGAACTCAAAGTTTTAAAAACAGATATTAAAAACAACAAAAAAGTTTTTGCATGCAACTAGAAAATAAGATACACAGGCAATGGGGCATAGAAATTTATCTTGCCCTACAAGAAAGGAAGGTAAAAGGGGATAGGAGGGGACTGGGGTGACAGAAGGGAGGGCTGACTGGGGAACAGGGCAACTAGAATATACACCATCTTGGAGTGGGGTGGGAGGGTAGAAATGGGGAGAAAATTTGTAATTCAAACTCTTGTGAAAACCAATGCTGAAAACTGAATATGTTAAATAAATAAATTAAATTAAGAAGAGGATAAAAAATCTCTTTAACATAAAAAGTATCATCCTAATAAAATTTAAAATTCTCTCTGAAAATAATCCCAGTATTTTTTTGTAATAGTGAAGATTTTTATTGCGCCTTAGGCAGTTACGTGTTTTTATTCCTTTAGGTAAGTATAGCCAAATCAGTTATCTATTTTATTTTTCTGTAACTCTAAAAAAAACTTCATTATGCCTCCAATAAGAGATAAGTTTTGAGTACTAAGGGAAAATACATGTATTTGACTATCAAAATTCTCAGGGGAAGAGAAGAAAAAAGTATTGCAAAATTGAAGAGCCAGAAACTATTTTTGATATATAAGCAATCCTGAGTAGGAACACTAGATGGTGGTAGCATACTATTGAATGATTCTAATATATCTACTAAGAAGGATGCCAACTGTCAAAAAAACAACAAAAAAGTAGCTCAAGACTTTTTATAGTTCCTAACTAGAATTTTTGTCTTAGATTCATAAGAGTTTCAGAACAGAGAAATTAATGATAATTCAATGAATTATATTTTATTATATTTTAATATTTTAATGAATAGATCTTAAGCTGGCATAGGATCCTGAATGCTGTCTTCCAGAAAAAAAAAAAAGTTAAGAATTAGATGAAGAAATTCTAAATAGTTTGAATCAGATACTCAATATAAATTCATGAAATTATAAATTTAGATCTGGAAGGGACCTCAGAGGGTAGACAGGGAACCATGTTTAAATCCTCACTTAGCCAATACTAACTTGGAGTATGACTGTTAGCAAATCATTTAACCTTTCCTATACTCAGACACCTCACCTACAAATAATGTTGAACTAAGTAATGATAATAATATAATTATTATTATCATTGTCATATCACTTTTATATGGTACTGTGTTCCTGGAACGGTATTAAATGCTTTACAATTATTATCTCATTTCATCATCACAAAAACCCTGTTAGGTAGGTGCTCATGTTGATCCCATTTACAGATGAGAAAACTGATACAAACAGGGGCTAAGTGATTTGCTCAAGGTCACATAGCATAGTAGGTAGCTCAGGTCGGATTTGAACTCCTGTCTTACTGACTCTAGGCCCAAAACAGTATTCATTGAGTAATGTAGCTGCTTAGATGACCTATAGTATTCCTTCCAACTCTTAGTCAATAATATAATGATTCTACGATCCTGGAACAACCATTCTCATTTTAAAGGAAAACTGAGACCCAAATAGTTTAAGAGACTTGTCTAAGGTCACACAAATAATAAGCGGCAGATCTGAGGATTTATAAAAGCTTTTCTGATTGTAAAATTCAAATTATTAACATATACATTATATACTCAATGATTTCTTTTTTTTTTAATGTGTTATACAGTTTATTTCTTTCTTTCCATTTACATGGCTATGACACTAGTTCAAGTCCTCATTATTTCTTTTTTTATTTATTTAATATATTTAGTTTTCAGCATTGATTTTCACAAGAGTTTGAATTACAAATTTTCTCCCCATTTCTACCCTCCTCCCCACTCCAAGATGGTGTATATTCTGGTTGCCCTGTTCCCCAGTCAGCCCTCCCTTCTATCACCCCACTACCCTCCCATCCCCTTTTCCCTTCCTTTCTTATAGGGCAAGATAAATTTCTACGCCCCATTGCCTGTGTATCTTATTCTCTAGTTGCATGCAAAAACTTTTTTATGTTTTTGAACATCTGTTTTTAAAAATTTGAGCTCCAAATTCTCACTCCTCTTCCCTTCTCACCCACTCTCCCTAAGAAGTCAAGCAATTCAACATAGGTCACATGTGTATCATTATGTATAACCCTTCCACAATACTCATGTTGTGAAAGACTCACTATATTTTGCTCTTTCCCAACCCATCCCCTTTTATTGAATTTTCTCCCTTGATCCTGTCCCTTTTCAAAAGTGTTTGTTTTTGATTACCTCCACCCCATCTGCCCTCCTCTCCATCATCCCCCCCTTTTTTTATCTTCTTCCCTCTTCTTTCCTGTGGGGTAAGATACCCAATTGAGTATGTATGGTATTCCCTCCTGAGGCCAAATGTGATGAGAGCAAGATTCACTCATTCCCCTACTCCCACAGAACTGCTTCCTCTTGCCACCTTTATGCAAGATAACCCAATGCATTCAATATATTCCTCTCTCATCCCTTAATTTGATTTTATTTCTTTTAGATATCTTCCCTTCATCTTCAACTCGCACGGTCCCCACTCACACTCTCTCTCTCTCTCTCTCTCTCTCTCTCTCTCTCTCTCTCTCTCTCTCTCTCTCTCTGTATATATATATATATATATATATATATACATATATACACACACATATACATATATATATATACACACATACACATATATACACAGTCACTTATATATATATATACACACATACATAAACATATATATGTACATTTATATATATGCATATTCCCTTCAGCTGCCCTAATACTAAGGTCTCATGAATCATACATGTCATCTTTCCATGTAGGAATGTAAACAAAACAGTTCAACTTTAGTAAGTCCCTTGCAATTTCTTTTTCTTCTTCTTTTTTTTGATTACCTTTTCATGCTTCTTTTGATTCTTGTGTTTGAAAGTCAAATTTTCTATTCAGCTCTGGTCTTTTCACTGAGAAAGCTTGAAAGTCCTCTATTTTATTGAAAATCATATTTTGCCTTGGAGCATGATACTCACTTTTGCTGGGTTGATGATTCTTGGTTTTAATCCTAGGTCCATTGACCTCCAGAATATCATATTACACCCCTTCGATCTCTTAATGTAGAAGCTGCCAGATCTTGGATTATTCTGATTGTGTTTCCACAATACCAAATTGTTTCTTTCTGGCTGCTTGCGGTATTTTCTTCTTGATCTGGGAGCTCTGGAATTTGCTGACAATATTCCTAGGAGATTTCTTTTTGGGATCTATTTGAGGAGGCAATCAATGGATTCTTTCAATTTCTATTTTGCCCTGTGGCTCTAGAATATCAGGGCAGTTCTCCTTGATTATTTCTTGAAAGATGATATCTAGGCTCTTTTTTGATCATGGCTTTCAGGTAGTCCAATAATTTTTAAATTTTCTTTCCTGGATCTATTTTCCAGGTCAGTGGTTTTTCCAATGAGATATTTCACATTGTCTTCCATTTTTTCATTCCTTTGATTCTGTTTTATAATATCTTGATTTCTCATAAAGTCACTAGCTTCCACTTGCTCCAATCTAAATTTAAGGTAGTATTTTCTTCAGTGGTCTGTGGGACCTCCTTTTGCATTTGGCTAATTGTGCCTTTCAAGGCATTCTTCTCCTCATTGGCTTTTTGGAGCTCTTTTGCCATTTGAGTTAGTCTGTTTTTTAAGATGTCGTTTTCTTCAGTGTATTTTTCAGTATTTTTTGGGGTCTCCTTTAGCAAGTCATTGACTTATTTTTCATAGTTTTCTTGCATCCTTCTCATTTCTCTTCCAAATTTTCCCTCTACTTCTCTAACTGGCTTTTACAAATCCTTTTTGAGCACTTCCATGGCCTGGAACCTGTTCATGTTTTCCTTGGAGGCTTTTGTTGCAGGCTCTTTGACTTTGTTAACTTCTTCTGTCTGTATGTTTTGGTCTTCTTTGCCACCAAAGAAAGAATCCAAAGTCTGAGACTGAATCTGGGAGCATTTTTGCTGCCTGGCCATGTTCCCAGCCAACTAACCTGACCCTTGAGTTTTTTAATGGGGTATGAGTGCTTGTAGAGTTTAGAGAACTGTGTTCCATGCCTGGGGGGATGTGCCAGCTCTGCCACACCAGCATTCCTCCTTCCCCAAGAGCCCCCAACCCGGACTGGACTTAGATCTTCAGCAGGCTCTTCACTCCAGCTCTGATCTGCCACTTAATTCCTCCCACCAGGTGGGCCTGGGACTTGAAGCAACTGCAGCTGAACTTCTGTACCTGCCCCACCTCCGCTGCCCTGGGGTCGGTGGCCGAAGAGGGAGCTCCTTCCCCTCCCGCAGCTTTTCCCACTAACCTTCTCTGTTTTCTTGGTGTTTGTGGGTTGAGAAGTCTGGTAACTGCTGCAGCTAACTGATTCAGGGCACTAGGGCCTGCTCCACCCGGCTCCTGCTCTGGTTGGTCCTCACCGCTCACCCTGGGCTCTGCTCCGCTTCCAGTTCCCAGCTCCGTGCAGAATAGACCTCACCCAGAGACCATCCAGGCTGTCCTAGGCTGGAGCCCTGCTTCCCTCTGCTGTTTTCTGGGTTCTGCAGTTCTAGAATTGGTTCAGAGCCATCTTTTATAGGTTTTTGGAGGGACTCAGCGGGGAGCTCATGCTAGTCCCTGGTTTCCAGCCGCCAACTTGGCTCCATACTCAATGATTTCAATGCAAATGTGAGCATAGAGAACGATGATCGATATGCCATGAAACATAGCTTAGAAACAAAACAGGAATAAATGAGAAAATCTAGCATTTTTAAGCTCTATCTCTTGGGCATGGTACTACGCACCAGGGATACAAAGAAATTTAAATACATTTGCTGTTCTCAAGAGGCTCACAGTCTTAATGTGGGAGACAACATATAAACAATTATGAAGAAAACTAAAGTATAGAGAAAATAAATTGGGAGTAATCTCAGAGGGAAGGCACTAAATATTAGGAAGGACTTGAAACATCTTCTCGCAGAAGGCTGGACTTTAGCTGTGATTTAAAGGAAACCAGGGAAACCTGTGGCAGATGAGAAAGGTGATGTGCTGTTCAGACATGAGATACAACCAGTGAAAATGCCTGAATTCCACAGATTATGTCTTTATGGCAATGTATGCAAAGAACAGCAAGTGTCATTGAAATGCAGAGAATGTCAAAGTAAAAGAAAATAAATAGGTAAAAGAACACTGGAAATTTATGAAGCACTCAGCTTATAAAGTACTTTGAAAGTTAAATTCAATTTTTTTTGTTTGATCTTGAAAGTAGTAGGAAGCCATTGAATGGATGGAAATGATACATGGATTTAGGAATAGTAACTGGGTGAAGGATGGATTGAAATGGGGTGAGAGTTGAGGTAGGAAAACCAATCAACAGGGTATTTCAATAGTCAAGACTGATGTAATACATGTCTGTGTGAGGTTGGTGGTAGTAATAGAGGGGAAATAATTATTAAAATTATATAGTACTGGCTAAGGAATTGAAAGGTAGATCAATAGAATGGAGCAGATATACAATTTATAACAGCAAATAAACATAATAACCTTGTATTTAACAAATGTAAAGATTTAAGATTTTGGGATAAAAATTCATTATTTGGTAAAAATTGTTGAGGAAACTGGAAAAGCTGTATGACATATACTGGGCATGAACATATATCTCACACCATTTTCCAAGATAAGGTCAAAATAGATATATGATCTAGATACAAAAAGAGATTTTATAAGAAAATTAGAAGAACATAGAACCCACTATTTGTGTTTGTCCTTTGTTTTTAAAGAGGACCATGACATCAGAGAAATGACGACATGGCATGCAGTTGACTTTGACTTTAGTGAGGAAAGGCTATGCAAGATCATCAACCTTACTTTCTCCTCCAAATCCATCTGTGTGCAGTGACCTGATATTCACAGGGCTACTGGAGATGGCCCAGGATGCATTGCGAAACCCTGGCCCTTTCAGGCTAGGATCTTTTCACGTTCTCACTTTGAGTGATGTAAAGCTCATTTAGTGAATAGGCCTCTTTAAGAAGTTAATCAAGCGATGGCCCCTTTAATTGAAACTCAAAAAAAAAAATCAAACTAGGAGGGGGAGACCCTTAGGGTTCCTGGCCAAAAGAGAAATAGTTACTATTTACATATTGCTTAGCAGAATTATAAATAGGAGAACAATTTATGAATAAAGAGATAGAGAATGAAGATGTCAAATGGATAATTCCAATTACATTAAATTTTTGAAGTTGTATATGAACAAATATAGCCAAGATCAGAAGAAATGCAGAAAACTGGGGAAAACTTTTGTAGACAGTTTATCAGATAAAGACCTCATATATAAAATATGTAAAGATCTTTGTGAAATCTATATGAATATGCATCCTCCCCCCAATTGATAAATGGTCAAAGGATATGAACAGGCAGTATTCTAATGAAAATATCAAAACAATTTATAGTCACATAAAAATTCTCCAAATCATTATTGATTAGAGAAATGCAGATTAAAACAACCTTGAGATAGCATTTTATAAATACCAGATTAGCTAAAATGATAGAAGGGGAAAGTGACAAATGGAGAGGATGTGGAAAAAAATGGGACATTAATTCATTTTTGGTAGAGGTGAACTGATCCAAACATTTTGGAGAACAATCTGGAATTATGCCCAAAGAGTTAACAAACTACATATACCTTTGATCCATCAATATTTCTACTTGGCTTATGTCCAAAGATGATCAGAGGAAAAGGAAAATAACTCATCTACTCTAAAATGTGTATCACAGATCTCTTTTTGATGGCAAAGTACTAGAAATCTCAGGGATGACAATCAATTGGGGAATGGCTGAACAAAGTTGTGGTATGATTGTAATGGAACACTACTGTGCTATAAGAAATGATGAGCTTAATGAATTTAGAAAAAAATGAAAGATTTGCACAAAATAATGAAGAGGAAAATGAGCAGAGCTAAGAGAATATTAAATACACTGACAGCAATATTGTTTTAAGAATGACTTTGAGCAAATAAGTTATTTTGTCTGTCATAAATACTCAAATTTACTATAAAGAGCATATGAAGAAAGACACTGTCTGCATCCAGAGAAAGAACTGATAAATAGAAGTAGGTACAGAATAATTTTACAGACACACATACTTTTATATCTAAATCTATCTATCTTTCTATCTATCTATTTATGTATCTATCTGTCACTTATGGTAGCCATTTCAAAGGCAGTCGGGGAAGGGAGTGTCAGGGATTTATGGATAATTTTATCGTATACTTGAAAGGAAGAGCAAGTTGTGTACAGTGGCTTTGCATTTTCATATAGAGTCATCTTTTTAAATGGTTCTATGGTATGGAAATTGTTGTTTTATTCTACAAATTTAAAAAAGGGAGCCATTAGTCAAGTTGTGGAAGACTCCAAGCAGTGGGGCAGCTTGAGGAGGCAGACTGTCATGCCTATGAGAGCTCAACAATGAGAGTGGAAGAACGTTTAGTGACTATGCTATAGGAAGGGCTAGAACAGCAGCAGAGAACACATTCATCAAGGAGTATTGAAAACAAATGAAGGCAAACTCAGATATAGTCAGATGAAAGAAAAAAAAATAACCACTGAAGGGAACATGCATCTTCAAGGAATGCCTGGTAGTAATATTGCTGGGTAAAAGGGTATGACATTTGGTTGTTTTGGGGGCATAGTTCTGTATTGCCCTCCAGAATGGTTGGATCAGTTCACCATTCCAGCCACAGTGCATTAGTGTCCCAATTTTCCTACATCTTCTTTAACACTCATAATTTTCTTTTTTTGTTACATTAGCCAATCTGATAGGTGTGAGGTGATTCCTTAGAGTGGTTTTAATTTTTATTTCTCTAATCAAAAGTGATTTAGAGTACTTCTTCATGTGCCTATAGATAGATTTAATTTATTTATCTGAAAATTGCCTATTCATAGTTTTAGACCTGTTACATTACTGGTAGAGTTGTGAACTGATCCAGCCATTCTGGAGAGCAATTTGGAACTATGCCCAAAGGGTTATAAAAATGTTCATACCCTTTGACCCAGCAATACCACTTCTAGGTGGTATTTCTATCCCAAAGAGATCACACAAGTGGGAAAAGGACCCATATGTGCAAAAATATTTATAGCAGCTCTTTTTGTAGTAGCAAAGAATTGGAAATCAAGGGGATGCCCATCAATTGGGGAATGGCTGGACAAGCTGTGGTATATGAAGGTAATGGAATGCTATTGTGCCATAAGAAATGGGGATGATCCAGACTTCATAATAACCTGGAAAAACCTACACAACATAATGCTGAGTGAGTGGAGCAGAACAAGTAGAACATTATACACAACCACAGATATATGGATTCTGTGATGACTAACCCTGATAGACTTTGCTCTTCTCAGCAATACAAGGTGCAAAGACAACTCCAAAGGACTCACAACGGAGAACGCTATCTACATCCAGAGAAAGAATTATGGAGTCTGTATGCAGATTGAAGCACACTTTATGCTCACCTTTTCTTTCCCTTTTTTTCTCTTTTATTTTTGTTTTTGTTTCTGTCAGGTTTTTTGGTTCTGTTTCCTCTTTCTTATGATTCATTCCATTGGTCATAATTCTTCTTTACAACTTGGCTAGTGTGTAAATAAGTTCAATGCAAAGTTATACATAGAAGATATATCAGATTCCATGCCATCTTGGGGAGGGAGGGGCTATGGGGGGAAGAAAATCTGGAGCTCAAAATTATGTAGAACTGAATGTTGTAAACTAAAAATAAAAAAAAAAATCTCAAAAGAGATAAAACAAAGTTGTTTGCTCTTTGACTTTTTTTTTCTTACTGACTGTGGGAGAGCCAAACTCAGACTTTAGGTATATTCTTCCAGTCCAAGACAGAATTATAATTCAACTGGTTCAATTTGCTAGTGATTATAAAAAAGGGGAAAGAATGGCTTTTAATCCCCTTAAAGGTCCAGAGAATGTATACTATATATTTATGAATGTTTTAGCATAGAGTCCCCACATAGATAAATAGGAAAAGGAAAACTTCAAATACTTTTAGGAAAGAAAACATTTGAGGAAGATAAAAGGAAAAAATGTGTGTTATTAGACTCAATTGGGAGAGAACTTTATAGATTTGTTTCCTTATTTGTTTCCCAAAAAATTATAATTTCCTAACATCCTATTAAATTAATCTGACTTCTCCTTTCTTCCCTTTGGTCACTAGTGTTCTCCCCATAAATATTTATTGCCTTATATCCTTTCAAAGAGATTACTACATGGCTATGAAAGGTCTGCTCCTTTTCTAGAATGTTCTTACTACTGATACATGAGACATATAGAATCATTAGGGATATGTGAGTTATTCTTACCATTGACATTTTAGCCTTAAACTCACTTACTCCTTTTGAGGATCACTTTTCTGTCCAACAGAGGATTTCCCAAACTATCATTAACAACCCTGGTGTATTGGACTAATCTCAACTAATAAATAGGTTGGTTGAGTTATTTCCTTTGCACACTAAGTGGCTGGAAGTACCTCTTCTTTGTTATTGCTGGTAAAATAATATTTGATGAGTAAAATAGCAAAGATGAAAGTGTGAATGTCATTATTTCTTCCATGAATTTCCTAGACAACTTTTTCCAATCTTAATTTCATATATAACTCTAAATATCATTGGTAAATATTCAGCAGGTGCCACTGAACCAATTTCAGATGATTTTGTTCTGTTACGATCTCTGGAAAAACAACATAAACTTCCAGTTACTTTTTCTTCTAGTTAGTGGATCTAGATTTAAAAGAAATAATATCAAGTAATAAAAACCTTAATTATTATCTGTGTTGGTAATTACCACCTCCATCATGCACAAATACATACACTTTAATAATGTTAGAAATGAAAGAGAAAATGTGGCAGTATCTAAAATGTTTAAAAGGAAATAATGTAACTGGAGAATTTGATGTCTCCTGAATAGCATATATTTAGACAGGTTAAATAATTCTTTTTTTAAGATTTTTTCAATTTTGGAATTTAACTATTGAGCAAATTAATATTGCTGCTCCCTACTGCCATGGAAATATTGTGATCTCTTAGCCATATTCTCATATTCATCTCATTCTAAAGCCTTTCTTTCAGACAATTTCAAATTATTTCTATTCAAAATGCTTTTCATGATCATTTTACATAGTTATTTGCTTATATTTCTCTCCTTTCCATTCATCTTCCACTGGGCCCACTTATACATATGGTTAATTTTTCTTTCATAAATCTCCATCATGATACCATGTTGATATTTTTTAGCTTCTTTACAGATTATGTTCTATGTTTTTGCTTTCAAATCCCATACCTTTGGAGAAGTCAGTCAACCAGTTACTTCCTTCCCTGGTGCCAGCTAGAAAACAGCTATTTCCAGATTTTGTCAAAATGCATGTCTTAGAGACACTAGCACCCTGTTAAAAGAAATCATACATACATAAATATATATGTATATATACAGCTATATATGTGTGCATATTTGAATACACATAATACATACATACATACACATTATATATGTATTTCTGACATAAGCCAACTTAAAATTAATAGTGCTGAAAAAAAGCCCTCAGGAATTCCACTGAAGAGAGCCTTCTGTGTAAGTGAGTAATCATTAAAACTATTCATTGGACATTCTTAAAATAAGAACAGAGCCTGTGTAATTGACACCAAAGGACAAGTGCCAAAAAATGTAATTGGATTAACACCACTTCCTGGTCAATGGTCTGAGACTGCTCCTACTGGGACTAGAACAATAATGGTTGTCTGTTGCTTGAATTATGCCTACATGGATCTTACAGGACTGAATTTTTACATTGGACAAAGACATTAAAATATAAAATTAATATTACTTATCAATTACTTTATTTATGATATGCTATAATTTCACTGAAAGTTCTTTAGAAATGATGCAACGGGAACAGATTTTGCCACCTTTGGAATAGAGTTATTTGGAAGCAATAAGTAGAATGGATTGAATGAAATAGAGGCATTCACTAGGCATCTGCTAGGAGGGCATTGTCCTAGTTTAGATAAGAAAGCTTGAACTAGGGAATAGAAGGAAAATGCACAAAGAATATTGTAGAGCTAGAATAAATAAGCTTATAGAATTATTAAGTAAGTGAAGGGGGCACGAGGCAAGAAAAGGAAGAATCCAAGGAAGTTCCAAGTTTTCACTATATATGCGTGTATGTATATATGTATATATGCATAATATACACAAACACATTTATATGCATATACATGTGTATATGTGTGTGCATGTATATGTATACACACATAAACATATATACACATACACATACATATAGATATATACATATGCATACACACATTTGTATTAGGAGGGCAGAGTTTATGATCTCAAAGAGGATCATAAACATGTCTGAAAGGTTTGGAAACGCCGGATATAAGAAACTCTCAAAGTAGAAGGCAGAAGAATCAAAACATATATTTAGGCTCCACAGTAACCAACCCATGAACCAGCAACCCCATTTTGATATATTGATCAAAAGCTTCCAGGCCCAATAAGTACGCCTTGAAAGAGCAACCAGGAGGCTACAGAGAAGTATGATTGCGTAAAGCAAAATCATGCTTCCCCCTCTATGGTAAAAAGATTACCCACTGGCCTGAAGTCCTTGTTCAGCTTCCTCCCGTAGGTCAGCTCTGCCACTGGCAGCTCCTGCTTCGACTGTGGCTGTGGCTATAGCAGCCTCTGGCTCCAAAGGGAGCTGCTTTTAACCATCCGGCTTCTGCGGGGGTGTAAGGTATGCCGGGGAAAGCACAGGTTCTTTCAATCTGCTTAAGCAAGGTGAAGGGGTTGACCAGGAAAGCACAGGTTCTTTCCATCAGCTTAAGCAAGGGAAGCAAGGTGAAGGGGCCGACAAGCTTACTCCAGTCCAACATACAAACAGTATTCAGTTCAGGGGAAAAAGCCAAACTAGTCAAGGGCACTTGTTGACTAAGTGCTAAGGAGCCCATTTTTGGTTGCCAACACAACATATATGCAATGTATATTGACTTTGAATCTGTACATCATACATAGATATTGAGATGTAGAAACTATCTAGCCCAACCCTCTCATTTTGTATATAGATGATAAAGCTGAGTCCCAAAGATATTAAATGATTTTCTCAGGTTTACAAAAGTAATGAAGTTGGAAATTGAATCCCTGTCCTCTGACTCCAAACTCTGTTCCTTGACAACAATAATGACATTATTGTAGGTACTAGAAGTGAGGACGATTCTTCCTGTGGCTAAAATGTGTTTTCTTTGTTGCTAAGTTCTACAGATAAGTAACAACATAATTGCCCTCCTCTTGCATATAAACACTTCATTTGATACCATTCATAATTAATCCTTTCTTTTTCAAAGTGAAAATTACCACCCCCTTTTTTATTAACCTTCTCCCTTAGTCCTACTTTTCCAACTTTTCAATCATCTTCCGATACCAGAGCTAAAAAAAAATTTGACCAACAGAAATAAATGCATTAAAACGCCTGTCTTTTTCTAACCCTCATTAATTTCACTTCTCTCCTTTAAAGCTTTTTCAAGTTCTCCACATTTCTCTTTTGATGAAGTCTTCTGGAAAATCTATTCCCAAATCATGTTCTGAGTAACATAGGGGACCTACTTTATAAAGCAATATAATAGTGCATATTTATGAGGAGAATATGAAATATTGCCTTCACAAATGGGAGAATACATAGTTATCTTCAGGTAACAGCCTAAGTGCTAGAACATAAGCAAAAGTTTAATTAAATGGAACTCAATCTTTGGTACTGCCCCATTTCCTCTTTCAAAGCTATTCTTCCCATTCCTATTGGCTTCTATCCTACCAGAAGATTCTCCTTTGCTAAATTCTATAGTACTTGACTCATATGGATTTCAGAGTTCAAAAACTTTAATTAGAATAGGATTAATCTTTCTCTTATGTGTATCATGCTCCCATAGGAGACTTCTGGAGAGGCAGCATGGTAGGTCTGGAAAGAGTTGCATTTATTGTTAGGAGAACTGCATTCAGAATCCCTCCTCTCCCACTTACGTGTGGATTTGGACCTAGGCATTTTAATCTATACTTAAACAAGATGCCTCTCTAAAACTTCTTGAAAAATGTTCCTTGCTTTTATATTGAAGTAAAAGGAAATCCATTCCTTCCTGACTGAGCTTATGCACATTCTAATTATTTAATTATTTCAATTAAGTATTTTATTTGTTTAATTATAATCACTAATTTACATTTATCTATAGTTATTAATTCATAATTATTTATTTTTTTCTAATACCAAACCTAAATTTCCCTCTTTATAATTTTTAACATCGACCCCCCCACACACACACATACTGTTACACTTTTGGATCAATCAGAAAAAGTCTATATTTTATTTCTTATGATTAACTTATAAATAATTAAATGCTAGTGTTATGCCATCCCCATATTTCCCTTTTGTAAGCTAAACATCTGCAGTTCGCTTAACCTACTTTTTATGGGATTCTGTTAGATCTGGGTATCATGCTGATTGTTCTCCTCTGAATTCTGCTCTGCTTGTCAATGTCCATCCTAAAATATGATATCTAGAATTGAACATAATATCTTCATTTGGTTTAATCAGATCCAGATACAGAGAAACTATCTCCTCCTTAGTTTTATATCCTTAATTATCTTAAGGTAACAAAGGTTTGATGCATACTCAGATCACCTCAGATTTCTGTGGGAGATACTAGGAACCTGCTTTTGGAAGAAGGCATTGCACATTTTCTCAGCACATGAGTGGAAACAGTCTTTTCCACTGGCCACATAGCCAGAACAGGGTCTGTTATATTTATGAGATTGAAATACTATCCTCCTATTTTCAGCTGTATTCAGATGGTGAAGGACCTGTTCACCCACACCCTAGATATGATAAACTGACCTGGGTAGGAGTAAGGGCTACATTCTCTCCTCTAACTTTTTGGTCCTGTGGTTCCAAGAAATGGGTTTGAAGATTTGATCTATTTCATTTCTTTTCCTTATCAAGTCTCAGTGCAAGCAGAGGAATCCCCAGGCCCTGGTGCTTAAACTATGGTGATACTGTGGACAGGATTCTTGGACAAATATTTCTTCTAGTCCAGCAGAAAAAAACTTGGAAGTCAGAGTGCCTAGTGTACTTGGAAGTTGGTGGTACTACACTCTATAGGAATGGAACTAAGCTGTGAATCTAATCCTTCTCCAGAGGATGAGGGAGTGGGAAGTGGGATTATGATGTGTGTGTGTGAGTGTTGTTCCTATTATTTAAAGTAAATATTCCTTTCTAAAAGCTAATGTATTAAGTAATTAAATGAAACTGGGTGCAAAGGATCTTAGAACTGAGGAAACATTTTGCAGGATGTGGAGCCAATGGGGGAGACTAGATACATACCAAACTTGCTTAAATGTATGACAGAACCATGGAGGCAGAGTGAAATGTAATATACTTTGCCTTGAGGTGAAGGGTGGAATAGTCCCTGTTATGTTTCTATAATGAAATCTTTTATGGCTGCCATGTTTCACAGTTAATTGACATTAAATTTCTAGTACATTCACTATCCCTCCCTGATATTTTTTTAACATATGAACCACTATCTAATTTCCTCTCAATTTTTTTGAACTTCTTCTTTGAATACAAACACAAAACTTAATTTGTCTATGATAAATTTTATTAGTTTATATTTGACTCAGTGTTCTTACTTGCAAAGACCTTTTTTTGCATATCTAAAGTAATTTGTTAACTGTCCAACTAAACTCTGTGTCATCTGTGAATTTAATAAACATGTCAGTTATTCTCTTATCCAAATGTTGAAACAAATGTAAAACAACATAGGACCAACCACAGACTCCGAAGCTTCTTCAATAGAGTTGATTCTATAATGTTAATGACAATTTTTTGGGACCTGAAAGAGCACTGTATTTTTATTCAGTGGAGCCATATTTGAATGTTTTCTTTACTACCATAATGACTACTTATCTTCTTGGAGACTATTTCTCTTCATCCACAAAATGAGGAGGTTTGAATATATGACAAATGATGTCCCTTCTAAATTTCAGTTTCTGATCCTATATATTAGATGACATATCCCCTTCTTGTCTACTGGAATAGCATGATCCTCATTTTACAGTTGTCTCTGATCTAGTCTAATAATCTTGTCAAATAAGGATATGGATTTGGATTGGCATGACCTTTTTTTTTTGAAACGATGCTAGCTCTTTGTCATTATTGCTTTCTATTCCATAAATTCATCAAACTGTTCAATAAAAAACCTTAGTTTACATGCTTATCATTCATACTAAATGTAGTATTTGCCTAAGCATACCAGCATCTGTGACCTTGAATATTATTTTTGCCTTCTTCCTTGGATCTTATGAATTCATGGTGGGGGCTGAGGTACTACTATTGTTCTTATTCCTAAATTTTAGCTATTTTGTACCAGATCTAGCTTGGTAGATTCACTTAGACAGCTTTCTCCCAATAGATAAATACAATCTTTCTTATTTTTCTTAACTACACTCTATCTGTTTCCATCATTCCTTAATCTTTTTTTATTTCAACTTTTTTTATTTAATTTATTTAATATTTTTAGTTTTCAGCATTGATTTTCATAAGAGTTTGAAATACAAATTTTCTCCCCATTTCCGGCCTCCCCCCACTCCAAGATGGCATGTATTCTGGTTGCCCCATTCCCCAGTCAGCCCTCCCATCTGTCACCCCACTCCTCCCCCATTCCCTTTTCCCTTACTTCCTTGTAGTGCAAGGTAAATTTCTATACCCTATTGCCTGTATATCTTTTTCCTAGTTACATGCAAAAACTTTTTTTTGAACATCTGCTTTTAAAACTTTGAGTTCCAAATTCTCTCCCCTCTTCCCTCCCCAGCCACCCTCCCTAAGAAGGCAAGCAATTCAACATAGGCTGCATGTGTATTATTATGTAAAACCCTTCCACAATACTCATGTTCTGAAAGACTAAATATATTTTGCTCCTTCCTATCCTGTCCCCATTTATTCAATTTTCTCCCTTGACCCTGTCCCTTTTCAAAAGTGTTTGTTTTTGATTACTTCCTCTCCCTATCTGCCCTCCCTTCTATTGTCCCCCCTTTTTTATCTCCTTCCTCCTTCTTTCCTGTGGGGTAAGATACCCAATTGAGTGTATATGTTACTTCCTCCTCAGGTCAAATCCGACGAGAGCAAGATTCACTCATTACACCTCACCTGCCCCCTCTTCCCTTCCTACAGAACTGATTTTTCCTGCCACTTTTAGGCAAGATAATTTACCCCATTCTGTCTCTCCCCTTCTCCCTCTCTCAATATATTCCTCTCTCATCCTTTAATTTGATTTTATTTTTTTTAGATATCATTCCTTCCTATTCAGTTCACCCTGTGCCCTCTGCCTATATATATATATATATATATATATATATATATATATATATATATATATATATATATATACACACACACACACACACACACACATATATATATATATATTCCCTTCAGCTACCCTAATGTTGAGGTCTTATGAATTACACGCATCTTTCCATGTAGGAATGTAAACAAAACAGTTCAACTTTAGTAAGTCCCTTATGATTTCTCTTTCTTGTTTACCTTTTCATGCTTCTCTTGATTCTTGTGTTTGAAAGTCAAATTTTCTATTCAGTTCTGGTCTTTTCACTGAGAAAGCTTGAAAGTCCTCTATTTTATTGAATATCCATATTTTGCCTTGAGGCATGATACTCAGTTTTGCTGAGTAGGTGAATCTTGGTTTTAATCCTAATTCCATTGAACTCCAGAATATCGTATTCCAAGCCCTTCAATCCCTTAATGTAGAAGCTGCTAGATCTTGTGTTATCCTGATTGTGTTTCCACAATACTCAAATTGTTTCTTTCTGCCTCCTTGCAGTACTTTCTCCTTGATCTGCGAGCTCTGGAATTTGGCAACAATATTCCTGGGAGTTTTCCTCTTGGGATCCTTTTGAAGAGGTGATCGGTGGATTCTTTCAATTTCTATTTTACCCTCTGCCTCTAGAATATCAGGGCAGTTCTCCTTGATAATTTCTTGAAAGATGATGTCTAGGCTCTTTTTTTAATCATGGCCAGAAGCAACTGCAGCTATAGCTTTGTAAGCAGCCTCAGAGCTGCATCACCTCCTCTACCCCCACAGTGGTGGCTGAACCAGGAACTCCTTTCACTCTGTCTCAGCACCTTTTCCCACTAACCTTCTCTGTTGTCTTTGGTGTTTGTGGGTTGAGAAATCTGGTAACTTCCACAGCTCACAGTTTCAGGGTGCTAGGGCCTGTTGTGCCAGGCTCCAGGTCCGATGGGTCCAGAGCCCATGCTGGGCTCTGCTCCACTTGTCTCCCAGTTCCATGTGACAGAACTTACCCCGCGACCATCCAGGCTGTCCTGGGATGGATCCCTGCTTCCTTCTCATATTTCATGGGTTCTGCAGGTCTAGATTTTGTTCAGAGTCATTTTTACAGGTGTTTGGAGGGATCTAGGAGGGAACTCAAGCAAGTCCCTGCTTTCCAGCTCTCATCTTGGTTCTGCACCCCCCCCCCCCCATCAATCTTTAATCTTAAACTGTGGTCCAGAAATTCAAATCTTGTTCTCAATCACCAACCTGTTTTCTGGGTATTCTTGAATCTGATTCTGTCTTCAGAAATTGTTACTTTGGAGTTATTTTAGAAATACAGTTATGCTTTCATGTCACGGGGGTTAAGGGGTAAGATACCCCTGAGATCTGGAAAATCCACATAAAATTTTTTGGCCCTCTCTTCAAAGCAGAGAAGAAGTCTATGTTGTTACAGTATTAAAGGATAAAATATACTGATCTATGCAATAATATACACAATTTCATTCATTTCTATTTTTCTAAACTTTTTCTATGTCATCTGCTGCCTTTCACTTGTCATCTGCAACTTCCATATAACTCACAAAAATTGTCATTTAATTTCTTATGCCAACCTGTCATATATGGAAACCATGATGGAGAAAGTTACTATATGGAAGGGATAACTAGTATATTTTATATTTGTCTAATTTTGCCTTTGCTCTGTAATATGAAAGCATTGTGCACATCCCACATATCTTTAGTTTCTTGTGAAAAAGAGGAGGCATCTATCCCTATAATGAATAGTGGCTAAGAGGTAAAAAGATTTTTCACTAAAGGAGGTTTGGATTGCTATTTTGAAATCTTGACCAATACTTCTCTGATAAATATTCCTATCTCATAGATCTTAAAAGAAAATTGTCATTTAAATGTCTCTGACTGATTAAGACAGTATCAGGGCTTTAGTCCTCAGTGGGCCAATTAGCTTTGCTCTCTTCTATGGCCATCAACTAAGGCCCTAATCCTAGCCAACTATCCCATAAATCTATGCTTGTAGTGTGAGGTTGGAGAGAAAGAGTCTGGAGGATTCTTTGCAAATCTATCAACATTATTGCGGGAAAACTACAAGTACATGTGCTGTGAATAATGAATTATTAGCTTTGCTTTCACTTATAAAGAACAGCACAAAACTTAAAATAAAATTATTATTACAGAACACCCTGAGACTCTCATCAAAATTTTCATAAATCTATGTCCCTACAGTTATTTTTTTTCTTTTAATAGCTGATGTGGCAGTTTTCCAACTAACCAATATTTTAAAAGCTTTTCATGCCAACTTAAAGTACTGTGTTTCCCCAGCACCTCAACCATAAGGGGAAAATAATAAAAGACCCAAACACTTTAGCCCTCCATTAGTACTCCAATCACCTCTAAGGGAGGAAGAACATCAAAATCTGGCAAACTCATTCTATTGGCTGGAATAATGTTTTTGTTTCTCAAGTTTTTTTTTTTTAATCTCTTAACTTGAAGTTGTTGGAAAACATTCAGTACTAAATGTAATGTCTGCATGTCAGAATTTAAGAAGAATAAAAGTCTTCATTAGGATGTAGAAAATTTTTAGGAGCTGAAAAGTGGCTTTAGGGGTGGGCTATGGACTTAAAAGGAAAATGAATCTTTAGATTTCAAGGGGAAAAACAATGCTTAAAGCAGAAGGTCAGGAAGAGGACAAGAAACTCAAGTCAGGGAAGATATGTCCTAACAAGATGCCATTCACTCCAGATCAGAATGTGTGATAACAGCCCATCTTTCAGAGATAATTAATCCAATAATATTGTTCTGTGGCTTGGTTTACTGATGAGATTGTAGTACAACCAATCCAAAGTACGACTGTTGAAAGGTGATTAATAATTGTGTAATTATATAGCATATAATAAAAGTGTTCTGAAATAAAGTTACTAAACTACTTCAACAAACACTTTTATGTGAATATTATATACAAGACAATATCACAGGAGTTTGATGTAAAGATAAAATTTTCCTATCTTCAATTAGTTAATATTTGATAATGGCAAGGGCAAACAGAAAAATTATAAACTATACTGGAAGTTGGAAAAAAAAACATTTTGTTCTGTGGTTGAAAGCATGTTCTAAATGGGTAACATTGGCATCCTTTTGTATATTTTTATTGTGGAGAATAATAAATCATATTATAAATGTTATTACCTGAACAAGCCACTTAACTTTTCTTGGTCTAAATTTCTTCATGTGTAAAATGCAAACATTGTGTGAGAGGAGCTCAAAAACCCCTTTCAGATCTTCTAATTTGATAAAAAATATGTTCATAATTTCCCACAAATTAATACATTATCTTCCCTCTGGTTCTATATATACTAAGGTAGTGATACCTTATAGGCTTTAGGTCTACCCTAGTTTAAAACTCCTGAACTCAAGAAATCCAGGAGCCTCAGACTCCCTAGTTGCAGAGATTACAAAATTGCATCACTGTTCAGTCAGGGCCCCTATATTCTCCAGTTTCTATCTCTTGGGTGACATATTTAAGTCCTTTTCTCTGTTTAACTTGTCATTGGTGACATGCTACAGCTTATATTATGTCCTTGAATAAATTATTCCACTGTCAAAAGTTGACATTTATGAAGTTGTAATGTCCCATGGTCCTGGCATTACTAGAACAATGTTGCTATTTAAAACCTGGGTCTTAAATGAAAAATTAACTTTTGCATATATTATATCAACAAAAGAACTTTTTAAGCTAGTATATGCACAGTGCAAATATTTTATTGAAGAGACTTTGAGAATGTAATCCATTTTAATGAATAAAATGTGATTCCATAATCAACAAAAATAGTAAAATATTTTATGTTCTTTGCCTTTCAGGCAATTTGGGACTATAAAGATGTTATTTACTATATGATGTGATTTTTGAAAGAGAATTTATTCCCTTCCCATATTTTCATGAAGGTTTTCTTCAATTTGTATGCAGATAACTCTCATTGAGATGGCACTCAAATCTCGAATCTCTGCACATGAAATTGAAAAGCAATTGTCATTCTGCATTTGTTCAGTGGAGTTTGTCACTGACAGTTCCCTATTCCAATGAAGTACAGGTCTGTATTGCCTCCTCCCCACAAACAGCATAGTAACTTTCTGTCTAATTATTCATCATATTCCTTCCTTCATATACATTGGTCCTCGAATCTGTGATGTCTTAAAAATTCTGTGATTTCCAGTAAAGTACTTCTCTGTATTAAATAGTAATAACAACTCATATTTGCATTTTTATTTAAAGATTTGAAAACTGTTTTCCCCAGTGAAACTGGTAGTACAATGTAATACTATTACATAGTCCTCATTTTAAAGATGGAAAAACAAAGGCTATGAAAAATTTTAATTGTCTGTGACCACACAACTAGTAAATGTCTGAGGATGGATTCTCATCTGAGTATGCTGTCTTCATGTCAAACACACTTTCCTCTACAATTAGTTACCATTAATTTTCTTTATTTCCATTTCCATTACCACAGGTAGCAAATTGAGACTAAATGTTACTGAAAATTGACCTTCCAATCACTTGTGAAAAATGATTTAGAAATGTTGACAATTTTCCCCATATTTTTCCTTCCCCTTTCATTCTTTAATGTTCTTGAGATGATATGGTTCAACTGTGTCCCATACCAAGATTTTTTAAAACTCATTTCTCTGTCTTGTAGAATCCTGGTGTGTGTGTGTGTGTGTGTGTGTGTGTGTATGTGTGTGTAGACTGAGTGCTGTCTGTATGCTCCCCTGAACTAAGTGAATGCTGTCTGTATGCTGGATTAAAGTAAGCTTGTCCACCCCTTCACCTTGCTTCCCTTGGTTAAGCAGATCAAAAGAACCTGTGCGTTCCTGGTGTGCCAGCCTCCTGGGTGCTGGCTGTGGGTGGATCTTATGCCCCCACAGAAGCTGCTAGCTGGATTGTTAAAACAATCTGTCATATAACCATTCATTTTTAAAGAAAATTTATTAGAAACACTTCTGGAAGAGAGTATTTTAGGCTGCCTTTTGTGCAATTAAGGAAAAAAATAACTCATTTGCAACCAGCAAGCAATAGACACATTTTTCTACAACAATTTATTTACAAATATATTCTTTACAACTCCCAGTCATATTTTTACCTATTAAGATATGGTCTGATGAAGGAGATAACCTGTGAAATCCTGCATTCCCATTTTCATTCAATCACTATTGATATGTGTAAAGATCATCTTCATAAAAAGAGAATATATGCATGTGTTGGCAATTGTGGATGTCTTCTTGACAACCTTTAGATTTTGTAACTATGCTCTCTCTGATCTTTTACATTCTTTTGGAATTTTCCATCCTTTGAAGTCTCTGTGTCAGGGATATTAGTTGCTCTATGTGCATTGCTCTTGTGCTAATTTCTCTGTTAGAGTTTCTCATCATAGAACCTTAAAAAATGGATTCTTGAGAATATTTAGAATTGTTCCATCACCAACACAAATCTCTTTTTTTATATGACAGGTCTTCCTGGCTTCATCAGCTTGATTATCATTGCTTGTTCTTAATATTGCACATTTAGGATCTGAGATGCTATAGTCCAAATATAATTTTAAATACTGCCACTGATAAGAAAAGGGACACATAGAAATACCCTCAGATATCTTTTATTTCATGTGTATTTGTTCTCCTACCACATTTGTGTTGTTGGGATTATTTGAGTTGGCTGAATATCACACTAGCCTCTCTTAGAGCTCTTTTTTTCCCTCAATTGTGCTTCACTATTTTACAGAAGAGATAGTTTGTGATTTTCCTCTTTTCATAACTTTAATAAATGTGTTTATACTCTGAAGCAGGGTGGTCTTTAGATACCATGCCTTTCTATTTGATAAGGAGAATAAGCCCCTGATGATTGAATTGATTTATTTTTCATTAGATTTCTCTGTCGCACTAAGCATGTTATGTTAGATCAACTTCTTGCTAAAAAATTATAGATAGTTTCTAACACTTTTTTATGTTTCCCATTTTCAGATTAAATATATGAATTGAGTCCCTTGATATCTATGTGTATATATATATATATATATATATATATATATATATATGTATATGTATATGTATATGTGTATGTGTGTGTATTCCTTTCTCCTTGTTATATTTCCTTCAAACTTGATATTAATTTCCACCTTTACTACAAAAAAGGATTATTGGGCATGGCCTGCTGATTTGAAAATAAATACTAAATCATTAACAAGTAATTTTACTTTTTGTGGGACTATTTTGTCCAGGACACTCCTATGTTTCATTAATAAATTATTCATGATGTACAGTCATCAGATTATGAGGCTTCTGAGTGATAATTGGCCCTGTGTGATTCTGCAATGAGAAATTCTAAATGAGATTATCAGCACAAGAGGGATGCATATAGAGAAACTAATATCCCTGACACAAGGATATTTTTATACAAAAGAATAAGGGGAAGATCATAGAATTTGAGCTGGAACACAAAGTAGAGGTCATCCAGATCAAATCCCTCATTTTATAAGTGAGGAAACTAAGGTAAAGTGATTTACAAAGCTGATAAATGTTCTCTCTAGGTTCTCTTCCTACCAGAGTTTCTCTCTCTACTGCAACACAAAGAGATCTAGAATCATAAGTTGGTAAAAAAAAAAAATACATTTACCATACTTAAAGCAATTTGTCTATATTAGCATAAAAGGATGGCTATAGAAATTAACTTGTGATACTTAATGTGGCAATTGAATTTGATTTCTTATATGGATAGAGGACAGATATTTATTTTGCCATTATCTCTATCACACAGTCTGGCATCATCTAATGCCATTCCTTCCCCCATATTTTGTTCCTTTGCTTCCAGAAGGCTTGCATTTAATATTGACTATCAGAATATACACATCAGCATGGCACATCCAAGACCTTGCTTTTATCTGAGAGAAGTCAGGCTCTAGCAAATAATCTTCATGAGTATTATGACCATTTTATGATAGATCTCACCCTCCCATAGACTGGTTGCAAAAGAGTTTGCTTTTTTATTGTTCCTGACTACATGTGGAATATGCATAGAGGACTCTGTTAACCCTTCTGAATACATAAACTTAAACAAATGTGAAAAGAAAAGAAGCACAAATTTATAAGAAAACAATCAGGAAAGTGAAAGCTGAAAATAAATGGAGGATTTAAAAACCTGTTGAGAACATAAAAAAATTTTAATGTTGATTTTAAGATTGCAGAGAAAAACAATGAAGAAATAGTGCAAATGGCACTACTCAGGGTAAATGGCATTTAAAAGACAAATGTGTTTGTGTATACATATACATACATACACACACATACATAGTACACACAATTAGAGCTGGAAGAAACTTATGAGATAACCTAATCAAACCCCTTCATTTTAAAAATGAGAAATCTGAATATCAGAGAGGTTGGCTGACTTGCATAAGACCATAGATAATAAATGGTCAAACAAGGACTTGAACCCAGGTCTTTTGACCCCCAGTGTTTCTCTGCTGTTCATACTTGATCAAACATATTGTATCAAACTGTGTCAGAAAATGACACAAAGAAAGCAGACTTATCAAACATCTCTTTAGTTTCAGTTTGCTAAGCCAAGAAGAATAAACTTCAGAATGCAATGAGAAGGAACATGGTTAAGGATACTTAAAATTCAAGACTATTTAGGAAACAGTTTGAGAACATATAGTTATTTTAATGACTTCAAGTTTAGAGATCCAGAAAAAATGGATCTTTCCAGTCTTCTTATACCTTATACCATACAGTACTTTGTAAGACTTGAGGCAATAATAAATATTACTTATTATTCTTACTTAGGAATATAGTGAATTATATGGCATATTCGGTCTCTTACAACTAAAAATCAATGAATCTATGAAATTAGGTTAAAATAACAAAGGTTTTTTTTTTCTATGTAACAATAATCAACCTGTGGATTTTACAATACTAGCATGTAGTGGAATTTAATATTAGGACAGTCTTCTAAGTCGATGGTATAGCAATAAGATGGGGCAGCTATATGGTACAGTGTATAAAGTGCCAGGCCTAAACTCAGAAAGATGCATCATTCTGAGTTAAAATCTGGCCTCAGACAGTCACTAGCTATGTGATCCTGGGTAAGTCAATTGACCCTGTTTACTTCAGTTCTTCAACCTTAAAAACATGATCTGGAGAAGGTAATGTCAAATCACTCCAGTATCTTTTACAGGATAACCCCAAATGAGGTCAGAAACAACTGAGATGACTGAACAATAAAAATAAGATTAAGACAATCTCATAATTTCACTATTTCATATTATTCAAGAGACAATACAACTTCAGAGTTTAGATTATAATGCCAATGTCTCCCTTAATAAAATTTAAGCACTTTGAAACCATAGACCTTTTCATTTTTGACTCTGTACCTCCAGCATTTAACATAGGATTGATTGACATTGATTAATCACAAAAAAGAATTCCATTTTACCAGGACTTTAAGAGAAAATTTCTTGGTGGGGTGGGGGGTGAGAGGTGGGTTGGGATTGGAGAGAGGTGAAGAATTCCTGAACTTCAAATGACATAGAATCACTTCAAAATCAGGTGCTACATGGTCACTTGGAAATCGTGTTTCCAAGTACAGGGCTTAAGATGATAATAAAAAGTTCTCAGTTCTGAAACTCTTTCTTTGAAAAACTGAATAGCCATATACATCTTCTTGGTGAACAGAGTGCCAAACACAACCTAAGTTAGAGGATATGAGGAAATAAGAAATCATGTATAGATGTTAGAGTTCCTATTTATTTTATGAATAGGTTCTCACATTTCTACATCAAATATTTCTGACCCGACCTGGCAAATGGGCTTCTGTCTGAGCTGTACAGAGTTCAAAAACACTTAAGAGACGGCACTTGTTCATTTTTTTCTTAAATATTTGTAGCTTTGGTTTCAAGTATAATGAAAACCAAATGGTTCCTAGAATACATAATCACTTTTGTGAACTATGGTAAGTGTAAGCAGACTTTAGGACTTTATCTGCTCTAATCTTAGCTATATCAAAATTTTAAATGAAGTGGTAGAACATAAAGTGCTTGTTCATTCTGAAACTAAGCAATTCAAATTATCAGCCATAAATAATTGAAAATGAGAAACTACAGTTAGGTAACACCTCACTGAGGCCATTTATTAAAGCTCACTCTTTCTAGCTCAAATGTCTCAAAATGACAACATAACCTCTCTCTATTACTCAACTGTGTCTCTTACTGTTGATGAAAAACAAAGAGTAACATTAACATGAAAGTAATTTGCAGAGTGTTAGATATAATGGTGAAGCTTTTTATGTGTACATTTATATGTTAACTCACACTGTATGTTGTATAAGATATATATCATATGTGTACACATACATATGTGTACAACTGTGAACATATGAACATATATTTATTTTTAATATTAATGTAATGTATTATGTTTATGATACCATCATTGCTGTTCAGTCATTTTCAGTCATCTCCAACTCTTCATGATCCTATTTGGGGCTTTCTTGGCAAAAATACTGGAGTGGTTTGCCATTTCCTTCTCTAGCTCATTTTATAGATGAGTTAACTGAGTCAAACAAGTTTAAGTGATCTGCTCAAAGTCACACAGCTAGCAATTACCTGAGGCCAGATTTGAACTTAGGAAGATGAGTCTTCTTGTCTCCAGGTCAAGTTCTCTATCTACTCCTCTATCTGGCTGTGATACTATAGTAGAGAGAAATTAGCTTGGAAATCTTAAGCAATCTAAAGGCCTTTATGAACCTACTATGTCATAAGCAGTGTTTGGTTCTTTTGGTTCTGTAGGAACACAAAAACAAAAAAAAATGACATGTTGAAAGAGTTAGGTGAAAGAAAAAGAAGAGAAATATAATCCAACTAATTTAAAGTTTGGGGTGAAGCAATAACAATTATGCTACAAGGTCAATTAATTTTCTACTTTAGCAGTATTGGATTGTTGTATGCTTTCTCATTTCTTGAAGAGGTATTATGTTAAAATCTTTTGTAACAACAATGCTGCTTGCTGCTACTGTGGCCGTGTAAGGCCAATAGCACCAGCACACAGGTGGGCTGCGAGCACAGGTTTTTTGATCTGCTGTTCTAAGGAAAGCAACTTTAAGGGGTTTACAATCTCACACTAATTAAACATACATATATCCTTCACTTAGTTTAGGGGGAAAAGTTAGCACCCTGAACTTCAGAGCAAATACAAACAGAAATTACAAACAGAGAAAATATAAACAGAGCAAATAACACAAATCAACAGACAGGCTTCTAGCTGTCTCACCAAAGCTATATGTACATAGCTACCAGAGATAAAAGCACCAACATCTGGGTGTTTAAACCCAGGGGGTTCTTTACCAGCTACTCAGAGTCTCCACACCAACATTCTTCCAATGAGTGAGCCCAAAACAAAATGCTAACCTCAGAGTATGTATACACTTCTTCATAGTCAGAGAGCTTCACACTTCTAGACAGCTTCACACCTCTTGAGGGCTTCATACCTTTCATGACCTAATTAGCAAAAGGAAGTGGGCCTTCCTACAAACAAAGGCAAGACTCACTCAAAGTACTTGATTGCCTTAGTGCTGAGAAGCACTCCAAAAGAAAAAAAACAGTAAAAAGTTCCTCTTTGCTTGCCCTTAAACCTTCATAATGCATAGACTAGCCTTTCAAACCCTCTAATATAAAAATATTTTTTGAAATTAGAATTTGTGGAAATGTTAACAACCAACAAAGAAGGAAATTGGGAGAGCATCTGGGTGGTGTCATGGATCGAGCACTGGACCAGGAGTCTGGAAGACCTGAGGTCAAACCTAACCTCAGACACTTACTAACTGTGCGATCCCGGGCAATTTACTTAGTCCTGTTTGCCTCGTTCTTCAACTGTAAATGAGCTGGAAAAGGAAATGGCAAACCAATATCTTTGCCAAGAAAACCTCATGAAGAGTCAGACATGACTGAAACAACACAGTGACAACAAAAGACACAAAAATTATACCTGAATACCATATGGTTAGTTTGCCAAGGCTACAAAAAAGTGATGTTCCTATGGGTTTGCAATGTATTTCATAAAACCACTTCTGACTCAAAAGCTAAGAAATGTAGGAAAATTCAGAGAAGAGAGAATAACTAAGCAAAGTAAACATAAGGTATAGCAAACAGAGAATGAGGTTAAAATTCAGGAATCTTAAGATTCAAATTATTCTTCTATTATATACTAGCTGTGTGACTCAAGGAAAATCATTTAACCTCCCTGGGCCTTGGTTTACTCAACTAAGGGAAGAGGTGGTTAACAAGCAGCTCTCCAAAATCCCTTCTAATTTTAAAACTGATGATCCTATAAGCTGAAACCTGAGTAGAAACATTAGAAACAGCACCAAAAGAGAAGCAGCAGTGAGAGCTGGCAACATGCTGCAAACACACTAATAATGGAGAATAAGACATCTAGCGATGAAGAGAAAGTACATTTGTTTGTTTTTCCCCCGGCCTGAGATTGGGGTAACTATTGAGGGGAGGAGCAGCAGAACAGTGGAAATACAGAAGTGTGTCTTACTACAATACAATAGGATAGGCTGCACAGTAAAGCAGAATATTTATTTGAAAGGCTCCATCTTTAGGATAAAATGTCCAAATACTCTGCGTTTTCATGTTGCCCATGACAAATGATCTGGAAACTGAACTACTTACCACTATTCAAGGAATACTCCATCCCTTACAAGTTCAACAAGATCAAAATAGAAACAATTTTATTTACAAGTAAATGGAGAGATGGTTAACTCACACATAATGCCAAAGAAATATAAATGTTACCCTACTCTTTTTACCAGGTAGCAACCCTCCATCAATAGAACAATAGAGTTATCATATCTTACAGTATTGATCTGGGCAGGGCCTCAGACAAGGACAATTGGAATTAATTGCTCCACATTAATGCTCTCCCCTAAGGTCCTTCTGTAAGAGCAGTGTTCCTTTCCTCTAGTAGCCCTTGTCTTCTTTCATTTTTAGAAGTATAAGCAGTCACTATTCTCTATCAGTGATTCCAAGTAGTATTTTCCATATTGCTCCACTGCAGTGGCTCTTAGTATTTCTCTAGGTTACTGCCCTGTACAGGTCAGTTGTAGCTCTCCTCAGCTCTAGGCCAAATAAAAGATAATAAGCCAGTTGTAAGGTACCTCCAAGGATCACATAGAACAACTCACAAGTGAATAGGAATCTGACGCCTGATACACTTGCCAAATACACAGTCTTTGTTTGAAGACTTACAAAAGAAGAAACCCGTTATAACCAATCTGTTCTGATTTCACATTGTGCTACTAGGGAGTTATGTGGAATTTATTTGTTCATCTACATTAAACTTTAATATACTTTCTCGTATCTTCACTGCTCCCTGAATAAGCCTAATAATCCTTTTTTTTTTTATTTGGCAACCAGTCAAGTAATTGAAGATAGCTATGATGTTCTCACTAAAACCTTCCTCCTCTAGGCCATACATACCCCAGTTCCTCAACAGATGCTCATTTGGCATGATCGAGAATCCCTTCACCATCCTTGTTGTCCTTCTTTGAATGCATTCCAATATGTTCTCAAACATGTTTTCAATGTCCTTTATAAAACATGGCACTCAGGACTGCTCATATAAGTCCAGTTGTTCACTTACCAAGGCCTATCAAAGATTCAGGCTCAGATGGCATTTGCTTTATTTAGTATAATATTATCCCATTGACTCACATGGAACACAGTCTTTTTTCTTTTGTAGACAAATTGATATGCAATCATGTCTCCTACACTTTATAACTAAATTAGTTGGAAGCAAATGATAAGTTTTTTTTTAAATTTTTTATGTATCACCTTACAATCATCAGCTCAACATTCTAATCCAGGGATGTCCAAAATATGGCCCTCCAGGCTGCATGTGGCCTGCAGTGCAATCTTATGCAGCCCACCTGTAGGTTTTAATTTTCACAAGTGAAAAAATAAAGTTATAAATTTCATGGAATGCATATTAGATTTTTAAATTCCATCCCTAATCAATAATCTCATTGGTGTTAATTTTCTTTGGTGTTTTTAAGCAGTGTTACAGAAAGAATATATCACATGGAATTTTCAGTCTATCTGTGGGATGCGTTCCATCTGTACGATGCAGACTAGTCAGTATGCACCTACCTTTATACAGTTATCAGTTTGTTGTTTTGTTTTTGCGTTCACGCTTCATGCCTTTTCCTGTCATATTGATGATGCATGTTCCCCCATTTTCTATTAATGTATAGGATGTGATCCTCAAATAATTATTTTATTTTAATGCAGCCCTAAGATAACCTACATTTGGACTGCCCTGTTCTAACCTATCCAGATCCTTTTGGATCATGAAACTATCATTGAATTGATAATTAATTTGTGAAATTATGATATGGGGGCAGGTATGTTTAGTTTTTTGGATACTGACCCAGAAAGACCACAATTGTCAAAGAGGAATGGAGTGTCAATCACACTTTAATATCCATAGAGGGTACAGAGACAAGCAGCAACAGAAGCAAAGAGGAAAATGGTATGGGAACAGCAGTTGGGATGGTAAAACAAGGCTGGGGCCAAGTAAAGGCAGGGATTTGCCAAGTAAAAGCAGGGATTTACCTAAACTCTACACAGTTCCTATCCAAACAACTTTAAAATAATGTCTCAAAATGAATTCTAGAGTTGCAAAACCAACAAAAGGACAGGTTGAAATAATTTTCCATACCACAGCAGCTTAGACGGTCAGCAGGATCACTGGGAGTAGAGTGGAGTTCAGTCCAGCACAAGCCATGCCCATACAGGCTAAACTTGGAAAGCCAACAGCAGGACTTGAGAGCAACTGAATTGAGATTACATAAGGACCCTTTGTTGGCACTGGGAGCAGGATTCTGTTGAATTGCCCATACATGCTTCTAGGTTGCATCATTTACCTATCATATCTTTTGATAAGAGAAGAATTCATGACGAAGCAAGAGATAGAGAGCATTACAGGAAGTACAGGAGATGATTTTAATTACATTAAATTGAAAGCTTTTCACAAACAAAATGAATGCAGCCAAGATCAGAAGAATGAGTCAATAGTAGAGGGAAAAATCAATAGATTAACAAAATAATGCATTCTAATTTGGGTAGTAAAAGGGATAAACCTGTGATTTCATTTAGTATTATGAAATTCATGGTGCAGAAACTCCATCCACCACCGATAAAGACCAACATCCCATTTTTAATTTAATGTGTGAGAGTTTCAAGTAATAGTGGTGGTGTATTTCAATGTTTAATTACTTACCCATGATTTCACAAATACTCTCTCAGAGGCAAAACTTGAAACATATCTGACTCCAAATTCTATCCATGATGACATATTGCTTAAGTCTAGCATTTTCAAAGTGGTGCTCATTGACCTATACTTGCCAATTGTAATTTTCCACCTTTCTGATAACAATGAAACTATTTGCCTTTTTATAGTCCTTCAAGGACTTCTCCCATTCACCATGGGAAATATTTTAGCAGGCTTCTTTCAAAGCACTTAATAGGATTGCAGATCTAAAGTTGTAAATATCCACCAGAAACCACCTTGTTGAACTGCATCATTTTATGGATGAGGAAATTGATGCCCAGAAAGGTTGTGACTTACCCAAGGTCACATGGGTAGTGAATATCAAGGGCAAGGTATGAGCTTAAGTCCTCTAAATCCAGAAGCAGTGCTCTCAATTATTATATGTCAATTAAGCTTTTTAGACTAACACAAAGTTCCTTTATATATAATAAATTTAGCTCATAGTTTAACACACATTACAATGATTTATAGCTTCACAGAGCTGAAAAAAAAGGAATGATCAATGGTAATTAAATACAACAATGTAATCCAAGTAAAGAATCATGGAATATCGGAGTTGAAAGGAATTTTAGATATCATCTTCTTTTTCGATATCACCTGAAGCGTGAATTCCTTCTAAAATATCCCTAATATGAGTTCTAGACTTTCAGCCACAAGGCCAGGTTCAAATGGAATCTTAAGTTCTTACAAGCTACAAGATTATGGGCAATATATTTGACCTCTAAACATCCCCATATCCTCAGTAATAAAATAAATATTTTTTTAAAAATTATTAAGAAGTTGGTAAGCCCTGGGAATACATAAAGAGACTAAAGATAGTCCATGCCATCAAGGAACTTACAGTACAATTTATGGTAAAATAAAAGGAGTAGTTATATTCTCTATTACTTCTGATATTGAATTAAGAATATTTCAAATGTTAAAATAAAATAAAAATACATCACCATTCTTGTTAGATACTATTATTATCATAATTATAATTACTATGATGGTGTTAATCCAGTACCATGTAACTCGCTTCAGTACATAGTAAGGCATTCAATTTTTGAACAGCATGTTGATATCAACTTTTAGGAAAAAAAAAAAAAAACCTCCTTAGGTTGGTATAATCTCAGAGAGGCTCTGTGGTGGTTTGATAAAAAGAGTACTTGTAGTTAGACGATTTGATTTCAAATTCTATGTCACAGGTACTATGTGACCTTGGGTAAGGCATGAGACTTCCCTGAACCTTAGTTCCTGAATGTATAAAATGAAGAAAATGATAATAGTGATGCTGACCTCAATAGGTCATCCTAAAGCAAATGATTTATGAACCTTAATGAGCCATTTAAAAATCAGATTATTAACCTTGGGCAATAAGATATCCATAAAATATTATATTTATAATTATATGTCCTTTATGCTTCTTCAAAGGAAAGATTGCATTTTTAGAGCAAGAGCTACACTCATAACCTGGTTCTTAAACAGATCTAATTCACTATTATACAGGGACTACTCAGATAGATGATAGCCTCAGCTCTT
This sequence comes from Trichosurus vulpecula, assembly GCF_011100635.1. Taxonomy (NCBI): domain Eukaryota; kingdom Metazoa; phylum Chordata; class Mammalia; order Diprotodontia; family Phalangeridae; genus Trichosurus; species Trichosurus vulpecula. The sequence continues at coordinate 162,508,036 of NC_050577.1, read as the reverse complement.
TTGGTTAACATCCTCATTTCTGTTATTTATAATGACATTTCACTCTTTGTTTACAGATGTCATTAGGACAGTTAAATAGGAAGGTTGAAACATTTGGCTGAAGTAAAGCTAAGGAAGACAGTTATCCACAGTGGCCTCATTTGAATAATGGAGGCTCAGTTTCATTTGTTCTCTTCTATTCCAAATCGTCCATTTACATTGTTTTCCAGAACAGCCAAAATGAAAATATCTGATATGGAGTAAAGAAGACAAAGTAAAGGAGAGAGGATTAAATGTCGGACAGTCTGAAAGTAACTTTCACTGTATCACTTTACCATAGAGTGTGGGTGTGTTGAATGATGAATTACCTATTAAATAATGTTTTCAGGACTCAAAAATTAAATTGCTAGCAATGACATCATCTAAAGATATTCCCACAAATTGATGAACTTGAGATTTAAACATTTTGTTCAAGAAATTAGGTGAATGATTAAAATGTCTTGATAAAGACACAAACTTCTATCTAAAATAAAAACTAATTATTCTCTCATGTCAGCCCCCCAAAATCAACTTTATGGCATCTTTTCAAAAGAGTACAGTTCTAACCCCACATTTTTGTCTTAAACATTTAGTTTCACATGGAACGATTGGAACATTTTTTTTTCCTTCAGTTCTTAGCATAATTGTAAACAGCTTTAATTAGTCAGATTTTTAAAGTATTGGGCTGATGAGGGCTCCATGTTACTCTATGAAAACCATTCCAGTTCATAAGCATTTTGCATTGGCATTTGACCAGATGCAACTATACATTCACTTGGATTTTGTGATCTGAGTAATGTACAGCTCAACCTAAATGAGATTACAAACATGGGGAAAAAGAGTGGTAAATAGCAACATTATTTTTGAGTGATGGGATGTCTTTAGATGTGTTCTTTTGGTTATTCTTCTAAGAGTTTCCAGAAGGGATATCTGAATTCCACTTGAGGGGAAAAATCACTTAAAAACCCCTTAATGTTTGTTAACTAATATATCAACTTTCTGACAGATTTCCATTTGGTCAAAATACTGTTTTAGCTTATATAATGATGTATATAGCTTTTTGTGTTAATTAAATTGAAATTGATCAGAGAGGTTGTCATTTTTCTTTAAGGAGTTCTCATTAAGAGGTGGAGCCAAGACAAAGTTACTGACTTGCCCGAGCTCTCCCCAAAACTCCTTCAAAACTTTTAAATAATGCCAAAAAACAATTCCTAGAGTGGCACAACACACCAAAGAACAGGAAAAAAATATTTACCAACCAAAACAACTTAGAAGGTCATCAGGAAAGATCTGTCACACCAGGGTGAGAGTGGAACACAATCCAGCACAGGCTGTGCCAGCACAACCTTGGCCCCAGCACACTAGGAGCAGACCTTGGGAGTAACTGAATCACCAGCAGTGGAAGGTGCTTCCAGAGCTCTCAGCTGGAAAGGTAAGGTGGCCAAACAACTGATCAGAAGGAGATTACAGAAGTATTTTTGGCAAGACTCTGATGCTTTGCCCATATTTGGATCTGGGTCAGTGTCTTGGGTAGCAGTCCCAAGGAAAGGTGGAGAAATAACAAAGCAGAGTTTGCAGCCACAGTGGAGCAGGGGACTCTCCTCACAGTCCCAAGGCAAAAAACACTACTTGTGGTCACTCACAGACCAGAGCACAGGCCAGTAGAGTAGTAAATAAACCTCTCCTTAGATCATACCACCATGGAAGTACTTAAAATTTATAGGTACTTAGAAGTATCTCTGAAACATTTGAACAAAACCCTTGAACTTTGGGACAGTGTGTCTACCACTCTGAAAGCAGAGCCTCAATTTAACAAAGAGTTAAAAGTCAAGAAATAGCCTGGGAAATGAGCAAACAATAAAAAAAAATTCTTACCGTAGAAAGTTATCATGGTGACAAGGAAGATGAAAACACACACTCAGAAAAAGATAACATATCCTATATCCAAATCCTCCAAGAAAAATATGAACTGGTCTGATGCCATGTAAGAGCTCAAAAAGGATTTCAAAAATCAAGTAAGAGAGAAAGACAAAAAACTGGAAAGAAAAATAAGAGTGATGCAAGAAAATCATGAAAAAAAATGTTAACAGCTTGGCACAAAAAAAAATACTGAAGAAATTAATACCTTGAAAAAACAGACTAGATTTCCAAAGAGCCAATGAGGAGAAGAATGCCTTGAAAAGCAGAAAAGACCAACTGGAAAAATAGGCACAAAAATTCACTGAAAACAAACAAACTCCATAAAAAGCAGAAGTGGCCAAAAGTAAAAAAAAGTACAAAAGTTCACTGCAGAAAATAATTCCTTAAAAATTAGGATGAGCAGCTGAGAATGACTCAGCTGTTCTCAGCAATCCAAGACAAATCTGAAGGATTTATGTTGAAAAATGTCATCCATCCCCAGAGAAATTACTGATGGTGTCTGAATACAAATTGAAATGTACTTTTTTTAACTTTGTTTTTCTTATTTTTTTTCTATAGTTTCTTTCTTAGCATGACTATTATGGAAACATCTTGCATGTGTACGTGTATACCTCCACATGTATAACCTATATCAAATAGTTTGCCTTTTCATCTGGGAGGGACTGGAGAGAATTTGGACTCAAAGTTTTAAAACTATGTGTTAAAATTTGTGTTTACATGTAATTGGAGAAATGAAATACTAAATAAATAAGGAATTCTAATTGAGGAAGGATGGAAGGAAGGAAGGAAGGAAGGAAGGAAGGAAGGAAGGAAGGAAGGAAGGAAGGAAGGAACAGGCAACAGCAGAAACAGAACAATGTAGCTTAGTCCTTTGTCAATCTAGAATAATCTTGAAAATCACATTTCAGGTATTTCTCAATGAAAATGTTTCAATCTTAGTAGTTATACATATTGTTAAACTTAATGTTAAGGGACCAATTAACTCTTAGGGGATTCAAACAGAGGTGATAGGGACTGCTATTTACTGTTCCTCTCCCCTATATTTTCAGAGGAAGATGCTAGCATTCTTTAGAGTCTTTTGTAAATGATCTCTTGCCCTTTCATTTGTCTTAAGAAGAAATAAAATGGACAAGAAATGTAAACCAGATTAGCTTTATTCACTCTTTAATCTCTGTTCTGCTAAGAGGCCAGTTATAGTTGCAAAATTTTATCCAAAATAATTTCAAATGTTAGACACATTTGAAATGCCTCTTTTACCCCTATTTTTATTTATTAATTAATTAATTTTTAATTTTCAACATTCACTTCCACAAGATTTTGAGTTCCAAATTTTCTCCCCATCTCTCCCCTCCCCCCAAGATGGCATGCATGCTTATTACCCTTTACCCTCATCTGCCCCCTTCTATCACCATCCCTTCTCTTATCCCCTTCCTTTCTATGTTCCCATACGGCAAGATAGATTTCTATACCCCAATTCCTATATAGCTTATTTCCTAGTTACATGTGAAAACAATTTTTAACATTCATTTTTAAAACTTTGATTTCCAAATTCTCTCCCTTTCTCCCTCCCCACCCACCTTCATTGAGAAGGAAAGCAATTCAATGTAGGTTATACATGTGTAGTACTGCAAAACACCTCCATAAGGATCATGTTGTGAAAGACTATATTTCCCTCCACCCTATCCTGCCCCCTACTTATCCTATTCTCTTATTTGTCCCTGTCTGTTGTTAAAAGTATTTGCTTCTGATTACCCCCTCCCCCATTCTGTCCTCCCTTCTATCACCCCCCTTCTCTTATCCCCTTCTCCCCTACTTTCCTGTAGGATAAGAGAGATTTCCATACCTAGTTAAGTGTGTATGTTATTCCCTCCTTAAACCAAATCCGATGAGAGTAAGGTTCACTCATTCCCTCTCACCTCCCCCCTCATCACCTCCACTGTAAAAGCTTTGTCTTGCCTCTTTTATGTGAGTCAATTTATCCCATTCCAAGTTCCCTTTCTCCTTCTTTCAGTATATTCCTTTCTCACCCCTTGATTTTATTTTTTAGATATCACTGAAGTACCTCTTAAATAATAACATCATCAGGAATGACAACAGTAAGATTATTTTGCTGTGCATCAAGTTTGATAATTCCAAACACTTCAACATGGGCCATATTCTAATGAATTAGCCATTGTGAGACTTCAACCAATAATCAAGGGAAAGGCTAAGCATGAAATGTGAGCTTCAGTGAACCAAAGGAAGGAGTCTGGGGAAGACATTCCCTATGTAGGAGAAAATGTGTAGGATACTCCTCTCTGGAAAGTGATTGTGTGGTCTCATTCCATCATTCATACAGGAATAACATGTAGCAAATCATTCCTGCCTCAAGGAAAACCAAACTTAAGAACCACATTTTGTGATTTTCTGGCATCAATGAGTACATTATGTGCTATAGCAGCTCTCTCTGATTTGTCACAGGAGCCCTTTCCTCTTTGGTACACATGTATGAACTGCCCTTTGTTTTCATACAGTTATCATACTGTTTGGAATTGTTGGTTGCTCTCAAGTTAATTCCCATGTGGTAACTGATACATAACTCATTCAGAACATTTTCCACCATAGAATACTTCAACTTTCACTCTCAATCAAAATATACAAGGAAGTCAAAGTGACTAGAGCTAAGAAATGTTAAAAACAGCTCCTCTCTAGCTCCCCTCCCTACATGCTTCCAACTCTATGTGATCACACACTCACTTTCCAATTTATTCTCAAGTCAGATAATGGAGTGGCCGATGATGAGTCCTTCCCCCAGCCCCCAAAAAAGATTGACTCACGTATCACAGAATGTCTGCTCCATATTTTCCTGCAAAAATTTTGAAAAGGATATGAGAAAAATATTCATCTTAAAGAAAAGATCAGACATTCTGCATTCAATAAAAGAATTTTAGCTCAAAGCCTAATGACAAGTTAGAGATAGAAATTATTATCTTTTTAGTACTTTTGGGTCTGCGAATTGCACATAATTTCATCTTAGGTTTATGGTTTTTCAATACTTCAAAATGTGTACAATTTTATAAATTTAGGTCTCTCCTGAATATTTAGATTGCAAACTTACTGTGCCTTAGTAATTATTTTCCTGAGTTACTGTGACCAAAAAAAAAAAAATCTGTCATCTAGAAATTCCATTCATATAGAAAATTCCTTAATTGCAAGAGCAACTTTATTTTTTTTTTCTTTTTATCCCCAGTATCAAGTGCATTAGCTGACAAAAAGTTAGTGACTAATAAATGCTTGCTTACTGATAGATTGGCTTATATTCAAATTTCTTTCTTCTGAGTATAAGCCTCACTGAACTTAGACACTCAGGGTTTTTGTTTCTTTGTTTATGTTTGTTTTGCTTGGTTTTTCAAATTATCTGAAAGCCATCAGTGTCCAGACAATGCTATGCTAATTTGGAAGCATTTGCCAAAGTCAATACTTTAGAAACATAGAATTTTAGAACTCATAGTCAATCCCATACCATGAGTCATCATAATAGTATTAATTTAAAAAAAAATTTTTCATTATTCATGGTAACTCAATAAACTATTCACAGTTATGTAGAAGTTTCTCTATTGTTTTAAGCATTCCCAAATAGGTAATCCTGGGTTATGCTCCAAATCAACTTAGTTCATTATGGGAGGAAGCAGAGAAGCTCTGGGACCAGGGTAGGAAGGAAAAAGTATTTTCACTCCAATGAACCGGACAAGAACACCACAACTGTTGCATTTAGGAACATTAGGAAGATGGACACACAGCAACTCCCCTCAGGTATTTAGGAGGAATAAGTAAGTAAGTAAATCAGGCCAGTTTTGAGAGATTAGCCTGGTAATAATAATTGAAGGGAATGTCATGAAGAATTTTCCCTTCCCTTCCCTTCCCTTCCCTTCCCTTCCCTTCCCTTCCCTTTCCTTTCCTTTCCCTTCTTTCTTTCTTTCTTTCTTTCTTTCTTTCTTTCTTTCTTTCTTTCTTTCTTTCTTTCTTTCTTTCTTTCTTTCTTTCTTTCTTTCTATATTTTTTCTTTCCTCCTTCCTTTTTTCATTTATTTCTTCATTCATTCATTTATTTTTAGTTTTCGCCATTCACTTTCATAAGATTTTGAGTTCCAAATTTTCTGCCCCCCCTCTCTCCGTGAATGTGTGTGATCTGATGCAGGTTCTACATATATGCACCTTAAATATATTTTCACATTAGTCATGTTGTAAAGAAGAATTAGAACCAATGGGAGAAACCTTAAGAAAGAAAAATAAACAGAGAGAGAGAGAGAGAGAGAGAGAGAGAGAGAGAGAGAGAGAGAGAGAGAGAGAGAGAGAGAGAGAGAAACCAAATGGTATGCTTCAATCTGCATTTAGACTCCACAGTTCTTTTTTTCTGGATGGGGATAGCATTTTCCATTATGATTCATTTAGAGTTGTCTTCGATCTTGCATTGCTAAGCAGAAACAAGTGTATCAAAGTTAGTCATTGCACAATATTGCTGTTACTGTAAAATGTTCTTGTTCTGCTCTCTTCACTCAGCATCAGTTCATATAAGTCTTTCCAGGATTTTCTGAAGTATGACTCCTCACCATTTCTTTTCACACAATAGTATTCCATTTCATTCATGCAGCACAACTTTTTTAGCTATTCCCCAGTTGATGGCCATCCCCTCAATTACCAATTCTTGGCCACCATAAAAAGAGCTGCAATAAATATTTTGGTACATGTAGGCACTTTTCTCACTTTTATGATCTCATGGGATACTCTTAGAAGTGGTATTGCTGGATCAAAGGGTATGCACAGTTTTATAGCCTTTTGTGCATAGTTCCAAATTGCTCTCTAGAATGGTTGGATGAGTTCACAACTCCACCAACAATGCATTAGTGTCCAATTTTCCCATATCTTCTCCAACATTTATCGTTTTCCTGTTTTGTCATGTTAGCCAATTTTGTAGATGTGATGTTGTACCTCAGATTCATTTTGATTTGCATTTCTTTAATTGACAGTGACTTAGAGCATTTTTTCATATGACTATAGATAGCTTTATTTTTTTTTTCCTCTGAAAACTGCCTGTTCATATCCTTTGACCATTTATCGATTGGGAGAATGACTCAATTTCTTATAAAATTTACTCAGTTCTCTACATATTTTAGAAATGAGGGCTTTATTGGAGACACTGGTTATAGAAATTGTTTCCCAGTTTTATGCTTCCCTTCTAAGTTTGTTTTTATTGGCTTTATTTATGCAAAAATTTTTCAACTTAATATAATCAAAATTATCCATTTTACATTTCATAATATCCTCTATCTCTTGTTTGGTCATAAAATCTTCTGTTCTCCATAAATCTGACAGGTAACCTATTCCTTGTTCCCCTAATTTGCTTATAGTATCAGCCTTTATACCTAAATCATGCACTCATTTTGACTTTATCTTGGTATAGTGTAAGATTTTGATCTTATTATTATATTATTATCATATTATTCTCCCGTTTTCCCAGCAGTTTTTGTCAAATAGTGAGTTCCTATCCCAGAAGCTGGGGTTTTGGGTTTATCGAACAATAGATTACTATATTCATTGATTGCTGGCTCCTGTTTACCTAACCTATTCCACTGATCTACCACTCTTTTTCTTAGCCAGTACCAAGTAATTTTGGTGATTGCTGTTTTATAATACAATTTCAGATATGGTATGGCTAGGCCACCTTCCCTAGTATTTCTTTTCATTAATTTCCTTGATTTTCTGGACCTTTTGTTCTTGCAGATGAATTTTGTTATTATGGTTTCTAGCAGTACAAAATATTTTTGGGTAGTTTGATTGGTATGGCACTGAAGAGCTAAATTCATTTAGGTAGAATTGTTATTTTTATTGTAGTAGCTCAGCCTTCCCATGAGCAACTGAGGTTTTTCCAATTATTTAGATCTGACTTTATTTCTCAGAAGTGTTTTGTAATTGTGTTCATATATTTCCTAAGTTTGCCTTGGATGGTAGTCCCCCAAATGTTTTATGATATCTATAGTAACTTTAAATGGAATTTCTCTTTCTATCTCTTGATGTTGAGCTTTGTTAGTAATACATAGAAATGCCAATTATTTCTGCAGGTTTATTTTATATTCTGAAACTTTGGTAAAGTTGTTTGTTATTTCAAGCAGTTTTTTAGTTAATTCTCTAGAATGCTTTAATTATACCACCATATCATCTGCAAAGAGTGACAGTTTTGTTTCTCTCTGACTATTCTAATTCCTTCAATTTCTTTTATCTTCTCTTATAGCTAAAGCTAACATTTCTAGTACCATATGGAATGAGTGGTTATGATAGACATACTTGTTTCACCCCCAATCATATTGGAAATGCTTCTAGCTTATCCCCATCACATATGATACTTACTAATGTTTTTATGTAGATGCTGCTTATCACTTTAAGGAAGACTTCCTTTATTCCTATGCTTTCTAGTGTTTTTAATAGAAATCGGTGTTTGATTTTATCAAAATATTTTTCTGCATCTATTGAGACAATCCTATGGTTTCTGCTAGTTTTGTTTTTGATATGATCAATTATGCTGATAGTTTTCCTAATATTGAACCAGCCCTGCATTCCTGGTATAAATGCTACCTGGTCATAGTGTATTATCCTCCAGATAAGTTGCTATAGTCTCTTTGCTAATATTTATTTAAATTGTTTGCATCTATATTATATACTATCTATATATATATCTATCTATATACTGAGGAAGCTACGTGCAGCAGTAGACAGAGTACCAGGCCTGTAGTCAGGAACAACTGAGTTCAAATCTATTCTCAGATACACCCTGTGTCTGTGACCCTGGCCAAGTAACGTAATCTCTATTTGCCTCAAGTTCCTCAACTGTAAAATGGTGAAAATAAGTATATCTACCTTGCAGCGTTTTTAGGATCAAATGAGAGACTATTTAGAACAGTGTCGGGCATATAGTAGGTGCTATATAAATGCTTATTCCCTCCCTCCCATATTTCAGCAACCATACAATTAAAATGTGCTTATAAACGAATACCTTCTCACTTCACAGGAAGAGTATAAAGAGGAAAAAATGTATAATCAAATCATTTCAGTTCAGTAACAAAAGCATTATATATATCCTCAAATTTTCCGGACTTTACTGACACCATACATCTGGTTTGGCCTATTGCTAATTGCAAAGGTTATAGGTGAGGATGCTGGTAGCATTTCAGAAGATTTATGGGGTTTATTCTATAGTTTGTTCAAAAACACTTTAAATTGCTTACTGAATCAATGATAAAGAACTAAGAATGAGGAGGAGATGTCAAATACTATAGATGGACAACTTTGATAACAAAGGCAAAGGAAATATTTCTCAGTCAGAAGGTCTGAATTTGTGTAAGATTATTAGGAAATTATTACAAAACAATATTAGATAAATTCCTAGATATTAAATGGAGCCTGGTTTTGAATTATATCATGGAATAATAGTAGTCTGAACATTAAGGGATGAGTCTCAGTTCTGCCACTCCTTATATGATCTTGAAAAATTCAGCACACCTTTGTGCCTCATTTCTCTTATATTTAAAATGAAAATGTTGAGCTAGACTATCTTCAAAGTTCCTTTCAATCTTGAAATATTATTATTCTATATATTGTGGTTTTATATTAACCAAGATGCTGACATAACCAGAAAATACTTTTCCTGTCCAATCTGAATAAATGGAAGTTTGCTACTTATGTTCTTCATGTGTGATTAAATTTTGATTGAACTTTAATTACTCAGCACACACCAATAATTCTAAATGACAATACTTTTTCTTAGACCCACCACAAGATGGCAAACTTCACTAAGAAGTCATTTTCAAAGTTGCATAGACAGGTGTAAAAGACCCCTCCAAAGTTTTTTTACTTTATGAGTCTAAAACAATATCTTATATATAACAAAAAGTCAGAAAATTCCAATACTATTTGATACAAAAAGACACTTCTCAAATACAGGGCATAAATATAGATATAGAAATGAAGAGAGAGAGATACAAATGTATACATATACACATTAGTATGTATTTACATATATTTGTATTTTTGTATTTGTGGCTGCATCTTACATCTACATATCCCTACAGAGATATCTCTGTCTTCTAGGCCCTGTTTTTATGACCCATATCCTGGTTTCAAAGCTTATAATTTATCTTTGCTATTTTGTAATGTGAAAATTCTAATTATATCTTGCTATTAGTTCATATACTCTCAACATTTGGGTAACCTCCCTGCCTGTGCTAGCAATTCTCTTGGAAAAAAATATTTACTCTATCATATCACAATTTGCCGTGGGATATTAACAAAACCATGCTGAATAGAAGGAAACTATAAATATTAGAGAATAAACCAAGGTAAATGTGGCTGGTGGAATTTTTGCCCCATTTGAATAACACTCCAACCCTAGAGAAATATACCCTTATGAGCAGGCATAACAGACTTAACTGCAGACAAAAAAATATCTTAGTGCCAGTAGTTATCCACTACATCTGTCTTTGACAGAGCATAAGTGAAGTATTAAGGTACTCATTATATAGGACAATTTTATATTACTAAAAATATGACATGACATTTTCTAAACCATAGTGTAAGTAGAAATCCAAATCCCCAGAAACACTTGAGAAAGCTGAGCAAAGTTAAGGCAGATTTTCGTGTTACAGTATTAAGGCCCTGTAAGTGATGGGATATAGTCAAAGTGCTGTCAGTTTCCTTTAAACCATGTTGTACAATTACCAGACAGCTGGACGATAGTTTCTCCATGAGCCAGTCGGGTCAATGAAAAGTCAGATGTGACCCTCCCTTCCTCACTCTAAGGCCTGAGCACATGGGGTTCTGCAAAGCACATGGCTCTGGCCAGCTGTAGAGTGGAAAATGGATTTTGGAGATTAAACCTAAGTCCCTTGTGTATGAAGGAAGAGAACTATGCTCAGGACTACTGTGCTGGCTCTGGCTGGAATGTTCAAACCAAACTCTTCAGACCATTATCTTATAATGTGGAGAGAAACGTGCCTTCAGAGTATTTTGGAAGGGTAAAAAAGTTACAGGGACCAGGTTTTATTAAAAGAACAAATTAAACAGTTTTATTTAGCTTAACATTTCCATAGTCCATTAAAATCTTACCAACACATTATCCTGTTAACAATTAATGCATCAAAGGTTCCCATAGATGTATGGGCAGGGGCTAGTATTCAGTGGCTCAGAGATCTGCATGTTAATGATGGCCTTCTGCCTTGAGGTGACTGGCCAGAACAGCCCTTTGAAAATCTACTGCTGTGACCATTGTGGAAGTATAAAATAGTCAAGATTTCACAGATTAAGCCTCCTTATATAGACTGTGACAAAGTAGCTTACAATGGAGCTTTTGGGCACTTGTAATAATATACTATTAAGCAAGTCTGTCTGGATGAAGCTGCATGACAGGTCCAACCTCATGGCCCCTTCACTGATCCATGTATTAAAGACTCCCTGAGTAGGCATTGACATATGCCTATTCCTTGACATTTTTAAAGACATTCCAGGATTAATGGAAGAAGCAGAATGCAAGGAGCTGTCTCTACTACTTCTACAAAAGTTAGTTTTTCAGACCTGACCATTAAAAGCGAGCCCATATCCAGACTAAATCCTTCTGTTGTAGGAGTAGTACCCATTGCCTTTTTTTCTTAAGAAAATTCCAATTATTTCCCTGTGATAACTTTCTAGTGATGATGAGCTACTTACCTTGAAACAGGTTGGTTAGTATTGAAAATTGCCCTTTCTACAGCAGTTAGGGATAGATTGATTTTCCCAGTTAGTGGCACTAATATTCTATTTAGAAGCCACTGCTTCCAAATAACATGGGTTTTTTACCTTTTGAATGTTATCTCCTCCACAAATACACATCATAAAATGTCAGTGCTTTCTTACCTTGTTCAAATCTTGGTAATGACAGGCTTATAAAAAAAACATGAAATATACTTAATTTTTTCTAACCTCACAAAGTGTGCAGATTGTTCAGTAGTTTGAAGTACAATATTTAATTGATGTAGTACATAGCTTTCAACTCTCTGAAAACATTTTCATTTATATTCATTCATTTTTTCAGATGAGCCATAGAAAGGACTTAGAAGGTATTTTCCAAAATCATAAATCTTGAGAGTTAGCTCACTTGGCAGATGGGAGGAGGGATCCTTTTGCTATAGTGGAAGGAGACTAGAACAACCAATCACTCAGTTGATAAACACTTATTAGGCACCTACTACATGCCAGGTGCAGTGCTAAGTTTCTTATGTGCCCACCAAACATTAGCATTTACAAATTCTTAGAGCTATAAGAGCCCACCAGGACCATCTAGTCCACATTCCTCATTTTATAGATGGGGAAACTGAGATCCAGGAATTCAAAGTGACATTGCCTAAGGTCAGGGAGATAGGCATCAGAGGCAGGATCCAAACCCAGGTCCTTTTACTAAAAAACCAGTACTTCTTCCACTGGGACATTTTGCCTGCTGCAGTTATGTAACCTCTGAAAATCCACTTCAGGAATTTAGACTTAAACGAAAATTTTAATTGCTGTGGTTTCTCAACCTGATGCCTAAGAAGCAGCAAAATTCAGACCTTTGACCATGAAGTTTTTTGACTTTTTTATCACTCCCACATTTCTACTCTACACATTTAAGCAGTTATTGCAATTGTCCATTAATCTATCACCAAGACTGAAACTGAATCCCAGAAGTGAGATCCTCTGTGCTTGACAATAGCATTGCTGGTCAGCTATCTGGGGAAACAATCTTATCAATGTTTAACTTTGCTCTGTCCTTCCTGGTGAAAGTGGTGGCAGATTTAAACAACTGGTATGATGCCAGGGGAGAGTTTTACATTTTAAATTCTGCTGCCAATTTTGCAGTGTTGTCTTTGAATGTTTTTACATTATCAAAGGAAGCTTCATAGAGTTCCCAACCTAAATGCCTTCTTTTGACAGTAGAAAATAAATTATTTCTGTCTTCTTGAAACAAGCAATGTCTTTAGTCAAAACAATTCTGGACAAAGAGGAAAGGGAAATAAGCTTTGTATTCACAGAACAAGAGTATACCTGCTATCTCTATCCCTGATTCCTGTCAGATCTGAAAAAATAATTTCAGTTTTATAAGTCTCACTTTCCTCATCTATAAAATGAAGATGCTGGACTAGATGGCTCCAGATATAACTTTATGATCCTGCAAGCCTAATCAATGGAGAGAGTGAATGGAGAAGAAATCGGATTCCTCCTACTACTTCTCTCTATACAATTCTTTAAATTTAACAAATTATTAGATCCATAAAAAGATTCCATTAAAGTCTAAATAGAATAACTTAATTCTCTCCACCAAAAGTCACTGCTATTGTGTAAAGCTCTGGATGCCACATTTTAGGAAATATATTAATGATCTCTAGTATATGTAAATGATGGCCATTAGGAGGATGATGGGACTTAAAGTTACATCACCAAATGATTGGCTGGAAGAATTGGGGAGAAGAAAAGGGAGAGACATGATAATCAGCTCTTCAAAAAATTGGAGTGAAATTTGAATAATCAACTAGAACTGCTCTGTTTGGTCTTATAGGGATTGTTGTTGTTTGTCCTTAATTTTTGAAGAAGACTATGGCATCAGGAAGGTGCTGCCATGACTTGCAAGTGAATTGGATTTAAGTGAGGAGGGCTACACAAAGTCACCAGCCTCACTTTCTTCTCCCAAGCCACCTGGGTCTGGTGGAAAGATAGAAATTATGATAACTATCTTATAGGGAAGAACAAAGACAAATAGGTGACAACTACAGAAATACAGATTTTGCAAGTCTGTTAAAAACAATGTAAAATTACAGCTGTCATAAAGTAAAATTAACTGATGTGGGAGATAGTATTTCCCTGGTAATCTTCAAGCAGATACCAGAGGACAGCTGGATGAATATGCTATAGATGAGACTACTGCCTCAGTGTGAATTGAGCTCATTTAAATCTCATGTCTCTTCCAAGTCAGAAATTGTATGATTTCCTCAAATCTTCATTGATATATGAGCATTAAAAATGCTTTTAGTAAGGGGTTAAAATATTATTTTAAAACAAAATGCTTTTAGTCCAAAGTGCTTTAGTTTCTTCTATCTCTGTCAATAATTTATGGTTTAAATTAACCCACTGTGTCACACTGTGTAGTACCATGATTTCTATGATTGTATACTTGACATTAGTTTCTTCATTCTAACATCTATAAAGTATTTTGTGATATTCTTATTATACAGAATGTGAAAGGTCTATTTTGTTGCAAACAATGACAGCCTTCCTCTTGAGGACATGCATACACACACACACAGACACACAGACACACACACACACACACACACACACACTTGTTATAAGCAGGCATGTCCATTGCCGGCCAAATGAAACTTAGGCCTGGGCCATCTGTAATGTATAAATTGACGTATGGTGAAATGTTTTGAGTCATTTATCCAATAATAAGTGATCTGGCATTTAATCAGATGTATAAGTAAACAGCAGAGTTATGGAATCATTTTTGTAAGATTAAATTAAGTTACTAAAGACCTGAGATTAGCTACCTGCTTATTTTCCAAATATATATCCCCTCCCTGTGGCTAAATGTTAACAAAGAATATTAACATAGAGATACATAACAGTGTCCCTAACAAAAGTTTATCAAATATTTTGAGAAACAAATTAAATGAAATATCCCAGGAGTGTGGTTGTTTAGGCCACATACAAATAACATATAAATCACCATATGATAATCTAGAAAATATCTTTTATTTTGAAAAACCTAGAGCATAATCTATTTTCCCTTTGACAGAAACTCCAAATGATAGCACCCTGAGGTAGGTCTAAGGTGACATTTTTGTAATTATATATTTGATTTTTTAAGAAAGTAAATATTAAGAGTATATTTCTTAATTGTTTACCACTATAATAATGAATTTGAAATTTCAATATTAGAGGAAACAAAATAAATTGATTTGAGGACTGAATTTGGTATTAGGAAGCATGAGCTTTATACTGAATTCTTCTGTGGTTCCATTCATGAATGGGATGCTTTATTTTTATCTTAGAGCATGTATTCTGTTATTCATTGCACCCATCTCTAAAAATAAATGAACTATTCTTGACTTTTGATACTATATGTGAAGTACATTAAAATTCTCTGATGGAGCTAATTCTTCTGAAAATTATTTTTCTTCACTGGCTAGTGCATTTTGCACCCTCACAAGTTCCCCACAATGTATTTTTTCCGAACTAATGGAAAATACTAATACTTAATTCTTATTTGTTGAATTCTCACTTAATTGAACTGGAATATATATATATGAATATATATTTACATATATACACACAGGTATATATACTGTGTTTGCATATATAATACACATATATGTATGCATGTAGATATATGTGTGTATATACATATATGTATATATATATATGTGTGTGTATGTGTGTGTGTGTGTGTGTGTATGTATGTCTGTATGTATTTGGATCTGTCATCTGGTTGACATAAGGAAATCTTGGTAAGGATTAAAGAAGCTCCCTTTACTAATGTAGGTCCTTACCTGTTATGAAATTTATGGTCTTAGAGAGCTGCATTGCAGGCATTGAGAAGCTATCTTCATGGTACTACAATTAGTATGTATCAGAGTTAATTTCTGAACCCAAATCTTCATGTTCTTAAGGGGTGACTCTCTATCCATTTTGCATGATATTTGTCAAATCAAATCTTACTTGGTTGTCTTTTAAAGTATACATTCTTTACTGCTATGGTTCATTGAAAGAAAAGAAAATGTTTAAGCATTTGTTACTTGATTTCTATGTGCCAGAATTTGTACTAAATAATTTGCAAACATCTCATATGATTACATAAGGGTGAGCTTAATAAACGTTCACTGATTGGAAATACTTGATTGGCCCTACATGCATTCCTTATAATGTGTCAGGAAAAAATAATTAGAAGATTCATTCTCCTTTTATGTGAGAATTTGACAACTTTGTAATTTCTAGGCTATTTGAAGATTCAGGAGTTCTTCATTAACAAAGATAGGAGATGTGGTAAATAATAATAATAATAATAATAATAATCTCCTTGATATTGCACTAAAATTGAAGTTGCTTATTTTGACAAAATCACAGGGCCCACAAACTATAGACTTCTGAAGAGGACCAATGACATCATGATGTCTAAACTCACGTGTGAATTGGATTTAAATCAGGTAGAGGTGCAGAAAGTTGTCAACCTCATGCTCTCTTCCAGAATCATCAAAGCCCAGGGGCCTGAAATGTAGCAGATGGCCTTGTCATCTTCGATAACTGACCAATGTCTAAGTCCTCCACAGTGCCTTTATGGATGCTGGAATAAATTGTTCTGTACCCATTCCACTAGGAGAAGTTTCCACATGCTCCATGGACAGGTTTGAGGCCTCTTAGTTACCCTCAACCTGGTTTGGCCTGTTTGCTGAGATGATTTTGCCAGGGTGTGACTGTTGCATGTGCTACAGCTTCTTGGAGGCACCAGTAAAAGTTGGGTTAAAGGTGGAAACAAAAGGTGGATTAGCAGTCCTGAAAAGGGGTCAGCAAGACCTTGTATCAGAGGTATTAGTCCTCCCTGAACACCAACTCTTACCTCATCATTGATCCCACCAACCTCATTTTCTAAGATACAGAATTTTAGAGCTGAGAGGAGCCCCACATCTTCAGATTCCTACACGATCAATGATCTTTAACAAGCTCTCTTTGAATACTATCTGCATAGTGCCTCATTCAATAGATCAGCCTTCTTTTATAAATTAATTACAGTTGAGCACAGGGTTCTAGCAGTGATGATTTATGCCCTAAAACAACAATGTTTTTTTAAATAAATTCCTGTCTTTGAGATACTTTCTCTATTTTTATTCTCTTCATGTGATAAGTGAGATGAAATAGATTCCCTGACACAAGAAGGCAACATCATTAGGATTAATGAAAAATTGTAACAATAAATGTGCACATGCCTCCTCACCATGAGTTGTCATTCCTGCCATGTAAGCCTGCAGTAGAGTTTAAATCTTGGCTCTGCCACTTATTGCCTAAGTGACCATGTACTGTAGACTCAACTCTAATCCTGGGGCCCTCATTCTTAGTTCCAGTTCAAAGTGGGGAGGAAAAGAGGCATTTGTGAGTCAGTGAACATCAAAAAAGGAGGAGACTTACTTTGCCATAAGAGCAAGATATGCAGCAAGTCTACAGTGGCATGTAGCTTCTCTATATCCAGCCCCTCTTTTCCCCATCTGGAAACTTGTCTAGTCATTAAGATGTGGACACACTCTGGTTTCAAGCACTCACTGAGTCTGACAAGTGCTGATTATTCTCTACTGGGACCTTTCATGCCCCCTGACCTGGAAGCTGCACCAGGGAAGCTGGACCCAATCAAGCTTCATAGTGAGGAGGCAGCTAATTCAGGGAAGTCAAGGAAACAGGGTCCTCAGGAAAGTGGTGTCAGGAAAATGCTGGTTCTATCACAACCTCTCTGGGCCTTGATATTTTCCTAGGCAAAATGAAAGGGTTGGACTAAATGACTTCAAGGTTCCTATGCACCTATATATCTCTGATCTTCAAATTCTTTTTTTTTCTCCTTGGTTTATTGTTATCGATTATTATTCCTTGTTTTCCCAATGCATAAAAACTGGCTACTGCAGGGAAAGGAAGACTAAAACAGCTGTTGCATTTCATTTTATATAAGTTAGCAAATATGTATTCATACTGCTAACAATGTCTATTAGATCAGCTCTAGGATCTCTCTCCTTCCTCTATTAGAATGAATTGTGAACCCCAAAGGAGAGAATACCAGAAGAGTTAGAGAACTAAAGCTTTTCTCCCTTATCCTTTCCTCTTTAAGTGAGCAATTTTAGGACCTCCTTTTGCTATTTCAATCACAGTGTCTAGTTGTTTAGGAGAGATTATCTCAAACATCTGCAACATGAAATAAAATCAGGCAAACAATATTTACCATGAATATGAACAACGGAAATGAAAAGAGCAAAAAGATAGCAAAACTACTAATAGTGATCAAGCTTGACCCCAGAGAAGAGTTGAAAAGAAAATGAACTTCCTACTCTGCTTTTTAAAAATGGGAAGCTATAGATGAAGAATATACACACACATATATAGTGTGTGTATGTATATACATGTATATATATATTATACAACATACATATGTGTGTATATATAATACATATGTACATATATATACACACACATATATTGCTGAACTTGATGTGTTACAAAGAATGATTCATTGAATAAGAGAAGAGGCATATACTCAGACATGAGGTTTATGCAAACACAAAATTCATTTTTTTGATATCCTGAAGAAAAATAATGAGAGAAAATTAGCAGGTTTTTTTTTCTTCTTTTGAATAAATGGTGAGTATCCTCTCTAGTGGAAGAACTGATGCACCACAATTTCAAAGAGACTTCATGATATCACCAACTTCTGTGACATCCCAGAGAAGAAGGTCATCAACATTAAATCTATTCCCTAAGGAAATTTTGGGGTAGCCAGGGGCTGGAAGAAATAGTGGCAAGGAAGACTAGCATGAGACCCCTAGGAATATCATCTAGGGGAAACTGTGTTTACTTTCAATCAGGGAAAATTCTGATAGGTTGGATATGGAGGAGAGATTGAAGAAAGGTAGGGAGGGTATTACATGGTTGAAGGATTAAACTTGTTTCGCTTGACTCCAGAGTGTAGCATGGTGTGATAAGTAGGAATGGAAATTTATGCAGGTTGTAAGGAAAAAGAATGAACAAAAGTTGAAGAAACTGTCTCAAGAAGTGCTGGGTTAGTCCTTACTTGGAGTCTCTAAGTCAGTTGAAGCCTGAATGACCACTTTCTATGGATGTTATAGAAAAGGGAGTTTATTTACATGAGTTGAGCTAGAAGACCTATCATATCTCTTCTAATTCTGAGAGTCTATGATTCTTTTACCTCATAGACATTGTTGAGATTTGGTGGCATGTCCCAAGTGGTTAGAATATGGTTCTGAAAAGGGATATCTCATTTAAAATTAGCAGAAAAAATGTGAATGGTCCTCTCCTAACATCTACAATCATGCATTTTGGGGGTTTGGTGAGCAGATGGCAAGAGAAATATAGGATAAGCATCTATCCACACTACTAAAAAGCCATTAAAAATTAGAAGTTAAATGACAAAACATTTAATTGGAACAGAATACCAAAGTCAGTAAAAGATGAAATCATGCTGTAGGGATAAGCTTAGTCACTATATTCAAATGAATAAAATCTCTCAGACTGATCCATGTCTGAACTGGGACATGTGCTAGTTTGCTGATACTATTAGTAATTTCTTTTACAGCCCGTCCATTATGATCTATTTTTATGCAACAACTAGAGAGGTTGAGTTTCCCACAAACACCTCCCTCTTCCGCTAGCAAATAATCAAGAACCAATCTATGTTGCAGTACAGCCTCTCCGGTTTGGGTGACCTGATCAGCCAGTAGGTCCAATGCCTTGGCAGTCTGGTTGGTGATAATCTCTACCACAGATTTTGAACAATTCTTTGTGGGGGACACTCATCTCCCCACCCATTGGCATCCCCAGTGACTGTTAGGGAAGTATCTATCCCCCACTCACTTTGGGGCATTAGATCGTCATTTAGCTATATTCCCAATTTGTTCCCTTCTTGTCCTGCTAAAAAGAAAAATTTTGGTCTAACCAACCCCACATAGCACACCCCTGTCCAATTTAAAGGGAGATGGGTATAGGCCATATGGCCACAAATCCAATAATGTCCTTTTAGGGCTGGTTGCTCTGTCTTATGTATTTTGGAAGCATTCCAAAGAAAGGGATAATATTGCTTATCTTGGAACCCCAAGGGCCCTCCTTGGTAAGACCGGGTTTCATTCCTTCGATATTGGCACCTCTACAGCTGCTCTGTCCTTCTCCACTCACACTTTTCTACCCGGGGGATACTTGTTTTGTTACTTGTACTCCAAAAAGTATCAAAATGTCCAAAACAAAAACCATTATCCCATCCCCACTGTCTATAAGGATCCAGGAGTATTCCACTAGTTTTTCTTTCTGCTTGACACCTTGCTATAGCTACCGAGTGCCAGAAATTCCGACCTATATTACCCTTACTCATAAGCCTTATACCACAAGAGGTCATTAGGTCTGGTATGGAAAAGACCGATTACTAAGGACCCAGGCCAGACTCAGAGGTACAGGTACCCAGGGTCAATTTTCAAATTGTTGTGGACCCCCACAGATCCAACAATTGGTTACGTTAAAAGTTCTGTCAATGACTTATATTATTCTCCTCCTTCCATGGAGGGGAGATGGATCGTGATCAGAGCAATCCAAGTAACCAGGACAATAGGAATGTATCTGGATCTCATTTTCTTGCCTAATTTTTACCTTAGGTTACCTAACTTTACTAATTTTTAGCTCTCTTTTACCTTTTCCAGAAGAAATAAGCCTGTGCTTTCCCTTATGCCTCCCCCCTTATTCTGATGAAAGGAAAAAAAAATGCCACTGTCCCTGTTATCCCCACTATTCCTAATTTTCAACTAGTGGAATAATCCCTCCATCCTTCATTGAAGCTGGCATATACTGAATGATTAACAAGATAATGGAAACAATATTAATGCAAAGGTTATTAGTCCGTTCTCTCCTGGTGTCCCTCTCCCTTCCAGTGTAGAATAATCTTCAAGGGATCAGAATTGTCCTTAATAGTCCATTCTTAGGATTCCCCCACAGGTCCTTTTACCTTGGTGTAATGAGTCCACCCTTTCTCAGCAGTTCGTATAGTGGTCTCTGTAGTGAGAAGTACCTGGAACGGTCCCTCCCAGATGGGCTGAAGCTTAGTTTCTTTCCAGGATTTAATCAGCACCCAGTCTCAATAGGTTTGAACTGCAACCAATTAGCTTACAGGTAGAAATTCAGCAGGCCTTCTAAAAATTATAAGAACAATTATTTGGACAGCTCTAAAATGAGATGTGTCTCCTTCTTAAAGCAAAATAACCTTTAAACATTGGGATTAATTCAAATTCCCAAAGTGCCATCACCAATTAGTCCATAAACTTCCAGATTAACATACATAAATATACTCAATTCTTTGTTATTACAGAATTTCCAGATATCACAGAATTCTTTAGTCAAAAAGGTGTTGTAATGGGGAGAACACTTAGTTTCTATACATTACATACCCTTTGTCCATAGGAATCCCTTTACCCTGAAAACTTTACACAAGATTGAATATCTAAAAATCCTTGGTCCACTTAACAACATCAATTTCTTAATTAAGTGCAATTCTTAATCTAACCTCTAGATTACAAGAGAAATTATTTTAATCACTAGTGGTAACATTTTCATTTCTAAGGCCCAATACTCTTAGTATTGTAAGAAAATTTATAAAACCACATTTTTAACCATTCACAATGTATCCTGAATTGACAGGAGGACCCAACAAGGCCTTTGTATAACTACTTGCTTAGGTTATAGCAATTGTCCAACTTCTTAAACTAATGAGGCTCTAACATAATGTAATAATGCCCTAAACATTATTATGTATGTAAAATTTGAACTACCCATTTCAGTCTAGGTAAATACATTTCTGAACCAAATATGACAGTTTAGAATTATCAAATTTTCATCACATCCTTTAAAAGCACCCAATTCACATATATCAAACTCAGATTAAAATCACAATGTTCTTCTCAAATTTCACAATCTAAGAGAATTTTAGAAATACAGAAACAATAAATTTCAGATGACATCAATTGCATTTCCAGGTCACCACCTATAGGAATTGTTGATCTTATTACTTCTGATATATATATAAAAATTGAGCAAAAACCTGTTGACCCTTCCAATAGATAGGGGTCCATTCTAAGATCAGTACCTGGAAATCCTCACCCTTAACTCCCATAACCTTTAGGATTTTTCTCCCAATTTTTACCCCAATGCGTAGTGTACAAAGAGAAGTTCTCTCTGTCCCTGTCTACCAAGAATATTATGTCTTCTTTATGATCCCCAAACTTTAGGTTTACTAGGGGTTCTCAGCTGGGTCTAGAGAGAAAGAACCCCAGACCCCAATAGCCTTCTTCCTCAAAAGTGAGGAGGGGAGCTCCCTGTTCTTCCTTTCTTAACTCAGGACACTCTCTCTTAAAATGTCCTTTTTATTACAATAGTAACAGGCTGTCCTACCTGCCCATTTACCCACATCTCTTCTATATCCTGAAGCCCTGTGCCCTTTGAGATTCTCCCTTAAGGATTGTTTATGATAGCCTCTTCCATCTTGCTTCCTCATAATTTCCCTCATAGTATTGGCCACGACCCGAGCTTTCTGTTTCTGTCTTTCATCCTCCCGCCTTACATATACTTTCTGAGCCTCTCTCAATAATTCGCCTATTGATCTCTCACTCCATCTCTCTCAATTTCTTATTTATATCTGGCGATGCCCTAGTGACAAAGTTTACTTTTAGCATTCCTTGGGACACAGTGATGAGGGCAGTCTCTGGGAACCCCCTTCAATCTGGAATACGGTCTCTGGGAGCCCCCTTAACTGTCCTTGAATCTTCCAACTAGATCTGGCCTTCCCCTAAGGCCACAAGCCTTACATTATCATTAGGCCCAAATCTCTACCTAGCCTTGCTCTTTATTGTCCAGCTACTTCCCACCCCTGATACTATCAACATCCATGCTTTCAGCTACCTCCAACCCCCAATTCCATTCTCCTGGTTGCTGGAGTCTGACCTCATCTTGTCCTCCTTAGACTCCTCCTCAAGACCCTTCCTAAAGCCCTCCACTAGTCACCCCAGACCACCCGTCAATGCCTCCTACAATCTTTGTGTATATAATCTCCATCTTGCCTCCATGAAGGTGCTCAGATTCAATCTAGCTCAGCCCAGACTAAGTCTGGCCCACCTGACAGGCGTCACAAAGGGGTGGGACCACCCAAGACAACGCGTCATGGTGAACCTCCAACAAACCCCGTCCCCTCCCTTGGCCAAGAAGGCCCAAGCCGAATTCCTTCGTCAGGACCCAGCGTGTGGGCACCTTGGGGTCTTGAGCACCCCCAGAAACCAATGGTTCACTAACAACCTTCATTTTGATTTAACCTCTTCAACAGGATCCTGAATATCTCCTAATTCTTTCTAGGAACTGAGAAGGAGATTCATTTTTTTTTTGATCTATTTTAAAAGCCTTATTTATATTCTGTGATTTTGGCACAGCTTCCCTTATCCCTTCAATTACCAATTGTCTAAGATCCTGCATATTCCTATGATGTTCTTTAATATTGTTATCCCAGCTTGGATCTTCATTTGGGAATTTTCTATCCACAGCTACCACTCCTGGTCCTGGAGGGTGTCCCCTTTCTCATCCCTCCATGGCTGCCTTTCTAATCATACCCTTTTCTTCTTCCATAAACAGGAGGTTGAGTATGGACATTAATTCTGCCTAGTATTAGGAATATTTGCCTGCTAAAACTTATAAAAAAAAAAGAAAACTTTATTTCATATCATTATTTGCTTTAAGAACCATCCAGTTTTGAATTTGGCACCCTGCTTTCTACAAAATTCACCTTATGCATACTGGCAATTAACAAAATGCCTAAGGATTCTAAGGATTTTTGAGGGGAAGGGGCGTGGGCACTTCTCTCAAAAAAAAAAAAACTTTTTGGACCACATGGGCTTGCATATTCCCCCACTCATTCTTTATACCAAGCTAAAATATTTCTGTTTCCCCTTCAGCCTGCTGCTTCTGATAAAAGGGAAAAATCCCTTTCAGTTTGCTAAGGGCTCCTCCCTAGGTGGGGCCAGGCAGCCCCTTGAGGGCAAGGGAGCCTACCTTTCTAAGCACTAACTAACCCTAATTGACACACCCAGTCTTCTAAGATGGAGTGGGGGCGGAGGGGGGGGTGGCCCAGAAGAGCACGTGGACTGAATACCAGGTGGTCTCAAGCCGCCATTCTACAACCCCCCCTTTAATCTCTACCTTCTATCTCTCTTATTTTCCCAATCTTTACTGAAACTTTACTCTCCATATTTCCAATTTCAATCTTTCTTTCCTTAATCTTGACCCAAATTTCAAATAAATAAATTACATACTCACCCAGCTTTCATTTTTCCCAGCTGCTTTCTTTTTACCTTAAAACTTAAAAACGACCAACAATTTTTAATCACATTCTAAGCAGACCACTGAGCCTCTTTAAAGTGGTCATCCAATTTTTCATACAGACCCCTTTACTTCTCCTCTACAGTTTAAACACTTGCCTGATGTTATTTAGGCTAACTCAATACAAAATACACAGATATTTTCCTCTAGAATCTAACCAACCCTTAATTCAGAGCCCCCAGCCCTGCCGACTCTGATTCCTTATCTAACTATTTTAATACCAAAGGTCTCCTAGAGTTAAACATTTTTACCTGAACACAGAATAAAAAAAAAAAGCACAGACAAAACATTAGACAGACATTTCACATGAACAATTTCGAATCTGCATTCAGACTCACTTCCAATATTAAACCAAATCACTTTCCTTGGGTCGACCCACGAGTGCTTTTCTTCCAAGCACTAGGAGAAATCCATTCTCCCCACTTAGTTGTACTTTCCCTGGGTCGACTTATTGTCTTCCCAGCTAGCCAACATTCTTCCTAACGGGAGGAGGAATGTTAGGAGGATCCTTTCCATCCTCCCCAGGTACCTTTTCTTAGAGCTCTTATTTCCCGTTCTAGGCAAACCTTACTTCTCAACCTAGAACCCCCAGGCTTGACAAGGCAGTACTACTACCTGTTTGTTCCTACCTTGCTCAGGTGACCTGACTTGCGCAGTCTCTGGCCATTCCCTCTGCGTTTGTCTACACACTCTTCTTATTCAAACAAGGTCTCGGGTCCTTCAGAGCCTCCAGGGGATTTTCAGCTTAAGACAGTGGGACCGCTCTAACAGTGAGCGGGAGCGCTCTTCCCTCTGCCCTATCTTACTCACCCTTCCTAGGGTCTTCAGAATCCCGTGACGAGCCCCCAAATTGTGAGAAACGTGGTTTTGGGGATCACTGGACTTCCTAGGCAGGTCCAAAGTCCTGAAGAAGAACCCTGTGATAATCCCTAGGGAAGGCTGTACAGACCACAGGACTCCCAGAGGAAGACCAAGTGGTAGCCATCCCTTAATCTGTGGGGATCACAGGGCCTCCTAGGGGTCAGACCCTAAGGAAGACACAAGTGATGGCCCCTTAGGATGGCAGTAAGATCACAAGGCTCCCGAGACAGGGCCGGAAGTCCCATGTGATGTTCCCTTAAGAAGGCGGTGCAGACCACAGGGTTCCCCAAGGGAATCCAGAGTGGTAGCCCTCTTAACACCGCAGTGGGGATCACAGGACACCCCAAGACAAGATCCAGGGGTAAGCCTGGCGAGCTTCCGCTGCCTGTTGCTTCCCTTCACTTGGCCTTAGGAAAACCCATGTGATTTGCCCATTCACACCCAAAGAACTCAGGACCAGAGTGGGCAGAGGAAGGCATTTTATTATGCTCCCCGGGAGAGCGGGTGCAGTGCTCGCGGGAACACTCTCTGACAGACCCAATATTAAAAACCAGTTATGTATCCTGAGTCTTGGTCTAGGGCTCAAGCTTTAAAGTTTGTCAGGGACATTCTACACAGGTACAATCCACCTCCCAGGACCCACAAGCAGATCCACCAGGGTTCCACTTTGGAAAAAAGATATTCAAATATTTTTCTATTACATTCTCAGGATGTTCCCTGATGAAACACATTCTAGCTCTCCTCTGACACTGACCACCAACACCCCTCAACCTAAAAAAAGAATAAAAATCTTATAAGAAACTTTACCCCGTTTGTAGGTATCATGTGAGGTGAAAACAGCTGCTGCACATCTAAAATCCCATCCAGGAATTCTTATGTGGGACTCCAATCTAAAAGTGCATAAGTATCTTGATCATAAAGAATTCGAAATTGGGAATGTTCTACTATGATCCTATGATTCAGTCTCAAATGTGATGTCTGTTCATTTTCTTGAACCCATCTTTGCCTCTCTTTCCCTATATGAAAAATCATAGGGGTTAAAAACATGGAGGAGAGAAGTATGACATATCTGGGCTTTTATAGATAATGATGTAGTTTGCTGTGTGACCTGGTGTGCCAATTAATATTTGTAAAACACTTTTGCCTCTTATATAATATGTACCTCTAAAGATTGCCATTGAGGAAGCCACAGTTTTTTCTCCTACAGCAATATGGATTCTATTCATGGGTTATGTACTCTTCCATGTTAGTTGTAACTAACATAAGAAAGACTCAGTCATATATCTAGAGCTGAAGGAAACCTCAGAGTCGATCTGGTTCAATCCACTCTTTTTACAGGTAAGGAAGTTGGTCCTGGGGGGTTGTGTTTGTTCTAAAGAAACATGGGTAATACTTCTCAGAAATGGGATTTGAATCCAGTTTCTTTCACTTCAGAAGAAAATAGTGGAACCAAATGAAACTTACAGGAGGAGGTTTAAGAATTTCATTTGGTTTATTTCTCATTCATATTTGTCTTTTTAAGTGGGGAATCTTAGTCAATCTCTTAATTATAAAGTTAGATGCTTGCTTTCTCCTAACAGAAAGAGGACCAGAGATAGAGACATCAAGAAAAGAAAAAAGTTATCAGCAATTTTAAAAGATGAATTTTTTTGAGGTTTGATAATTTTAGAAAAGTTCACAGGGTTTTTGTAAGGAAAAAAATGTGGCAGTATATGCAAAGCACTTCATAAATGTTAATCATAATTATTATAACAATACACACTTGGTCAATTCATTATTTAATTCTATCCTGTTTCTTATACCTACGATCTGTGTGACCTTGTACAAATAATTTAACCTACCTGGGCTTCAGTATTCTCATTTATAAAATGAAAGTTAGATTAGATATTCTGAGATTTCTTGTAGCTTTTCAATCATATGAATTTTGATTTTGCAATAAATCTTTATTTTCAAAAGAGAGGACAGTTATTGCAGTGTTTAATCCTTTTTTCTCTGATCCCTTTTTGTCCATATATTTTGAAAAAGTTTATTTAAATGTATTAATGCTCTTTTAAATATCATTGCCACTACCCAATGATTCTACCTTAACCCATCAGAATCCTTTGTGACAAGGAAGCATAATTAGGCAAAACAAGTCTACACTTTGGCCATATTTTTATCAATTTGCATCATTCTGCTTCTATAGTATACCATAGCTCTACTAAAGGTGGTAAACATGCTTCAAGGTGATTCTACTGAAATAATAATTAAACACTGTTCCATGTTATCCTTCTCCATCCAAATTTTGTGTGTGTGTGTGTGCTTTTTAGTGGTGTTACTTAGTAAATAAAGCTAACCTGACTCATTGGCTTTCCTAGGTAAGATATCACCATACACAGACATTTACACAGAATATACTGCTTAGTTATTTGGAGAGAAAATTTCCTGTCTTTATTAGTCATCTTTTTGCACTTGCTTTTGCTTTTGTAGTTCATATTACATGGGCTTTGCCTTTAAATAGTTCTATTCTGTTCTTTAAAAGCTTATAAATGGATGGAAAGAATTTCAAGAAAAGAGAGATGTGCCTTATTTTCAAATCACCATTGGCTCACCATCAAGCAAAGCATTAGCTTCATCCTTTAAGGAAGTCAACACTGAAAATCACCACACCCATGTCTTCCATTTCTGAAAGAAAATATCATTGTGAGAATTTCTGGAAGGAACTTTATATGGAAATTCATCTGACTGAACTAAAATGCAGAATCTGAAAGAGAAAAAAAGATGCCATTACATCTAACTTGCTTTTCATCAGGTTTGGTAGGAAAACAAAGCACTTCTAGAATTTGGGAGGGGTCAAATGTTTCTAGCATATATTATTTGACCATCTTTCATTTTTTTTTCATTTTAGCCTGCATTTTATCTCTATCGAAAGCTATAAATGAATAAACTGTCTCTTAGGATGGTAATTTGACTCATTCTTCTGTAGGTTTACCACAGGGTTCTATTTAATAAGATAGAGGCCTAGTAAGTTTTTTTTTTTTCTGACTTCTGGAGGGTACTAAAAGCCCTAAGTCTATTTATCTAATATCATTTGCTTTTGTCAAGTGACCCAACCCCTTTCTTTCTATCAAATGATTCCTTAGAATATTTTAAGTCAAATTTTTGTATATAGCTTACTCATTGGTTACATGCTACAGTCTGCTCCCACCCACCATGCATCTATTCATTGCCATCTCTAACAATTCTTCCAAGACAGTTGTATTCCAAGTCTTGCTGTCATATAAAAATACCAGAAGAATGCTGTATTAGAAGGATGGTACTTTACTTTCATGGGGAACTTGGGATCAGTAAAAGCACTTTATGTTTTCATTTATATCAAGGGAATAGAGTTGGATCAATAAATGCACAGTAAGCAGAGTGGGTAGATGTCATAGAACAATTCATTTGGATAAGAAAGTGGCTGCTTATGAGGCCAGGGTCAGAGCCATAATGAGACTCTTTTCCTTTAACTCTTACCACATCGCTGGCATGGAGAAGAAACAGAAATCAGGTAAGCTGGAAAATAAAATTCAAAACTGTTTTTTCACATAGAATAATGACAGAGGAGGAAAATATTAAGGGCCTCAATGCTTGGCAGCCTACACCCTTGGCATTAGGCTTTCTCTAATTTACCCCAAAGCTTCTATTTGTCATTGTCCTGAGATGGCAGCCCACATGCATCTCAGTGTCCAGAGGGCCTCAGGGTGGAGTCAAGGATAACTCATGTTGGGAGGATACAACTCAAACACTGCAGAACAGTCCCATGATTTCCTGTCCCTCTGATTCATCCTCTTTCTTTTTTTTTTTTTTAAATTCTCTTCCCAAGTTCTACATCATTAAACTGGGAAATAGTCTGTTCTTCAGGGTCACCTTTCTATGGCAACAATGGCTGGCTATCTGGAAGGAGGAGAGAGGCATTATAAGAAATGAAACAGCTTGGTGTATTTTATAGAGAGAAGTCTTTTAGTTCAAAAGACATGCTCAATTTCTGAATCTAATAACTAAGAAGAGGATTGGGAGAAGGAGCAGTAACATGAGGATGAGGAGGAAGGGGAGAAAGAGGAGGAGGAGAAAAAAACAACTAACTATTGTTAGTAGAATATGAGATTGAATGGAAAAGAAACCTTGTGTCCTCTGGCAAGGAGAACAGTGAAAAAAGGAGGAAGACAGATATAATATGGGATTGGTTAATTAAAAGAGTTCAATCAGAATGAAAGTTCTGCAGATTATCATTGAAGAAAATTGCGGTGCCACTCTGCCTAAACTGGGAAAACCTTGGCTGAAACATTTTATCTTCTTCAACAGTGTCAAACTAAAACAGAAATTTTTTTTTTTTTCCCTTCAGGCCACGTATAGATTTAGAAAATCACAAATTAACATTATCTAAGTTTTATTGTATATTTATTTTTGTTAAGTATTTCCTAATTACATTGTAATCTGCTTCTGGTTTGGCCTTAGTGACCCTAGAAATCTAGAAAAGGAGGACAAAAATAATTTCTTCTCTTCTCTAAGTAATAGCAATTGCCCACCTACATCTAGTTTATATCCTAAGAAATCCTATTTTTATTTAATATTGAAATTTTTGTGTATTCTCAATAATTCCCCTCAGAGTGCACTGCTGTTTATGTTTTGTTAATAGGAAGAAGATAAGAGCTAGAATAGAAGGAAAAACTACATTTCAGAGTCTATAGGCCATATCTCCTAGCATCCTCAAGTCATAAATCTAAAGCTAGATGTAACCTGATAGGCCAGTTAGGTCAACCTGCTCATTTTACAATTGAACAAATTGAAGCCAAGGGAAGATAAGTGATTGCTTAAGGTCATACCTAATAAGTTTCAGAAGTTTTATTTGAACCTAGAGCTTCCAATAGGTGTGAAGTTCTCAAAGGTTGGCAGCAGAAGTAACAATAAGACAAGAAGTTTGAAGTTTCATAATTGAATCCAGGAAATATGTTTCTTTCAAATGTGCTTTGCCCTGAACCCCTCTTCCCCCACCTTCAATTTAATTCTATGATGCTCATCCCCTCCCTAGCCACTTTCAAATTAGTTTGCTCAGAAAATGTAAATAATTTTAGAAAAGTGTGATACTTTGTGTGTGTATATGTGTGTGTGTGTGTGTGTGTGTGCCTACACACTGTATAGATTCAATTCTGAAGACACATGGAAAGGATTTTTGATTATCCATGTTACTGCTCCCCTTCACTTGCATGAATATATAAATCAAGCCTTATTTAACTAAATTTGATTTCTGTGTATTTGAGTGGCGATGAAGCAAGAAGAAGGGGGGGGGACCTTGAAATTTGAGTATCGATTGACAAGGAGGGAAAGAATCTTCTTTTTGTCCTTGAATTTCAGTAAATAGTACCTTGCAATCTCAATCTTTGCCATAAAATGCATAGCACTCTTACTCTTGTCAATGTGAAATGCATCTAGAGAGAATATATAGTGGCACAAAATTGACTCTGGGAACTCAGAGGAGCAGTGCTTACTTAGATCATTGGTTAGACTGCAAGGTCCTTATTTTTTCACTGCTACCAATAAAAAGTGTGCTACCTTTGTTGTATTCTCAGTCACCCTCTTGAGGCTTCTGGGCTCATGCAAATACTTCATGTGAAAAAAAAAAATTATTGATTTCTCAATCTGAATAAAAGCCCTTTAAATGCCTTTTAGACTTGCTTTTAATTGTCTTATAGGCTAAATTGCAATAAGGACTAAATTTAACACAAAGCACACATATGTATTCAAATTGTCATACTTGCAATTTTAAGTCTTTGGTGATGGAATCAAGGGGAGAAAATTTCAACTAAACCCAGAACATCCTTTTTAAATTCAGATTTTAATTGGGCATGTCTATGCATGATGGAGTACACAGAGAGCCACTCTTGGAGCTAAGAAAACCTGTATTCACATCCTACAGTTGATATATACTAACTGTGTGACCACTGATGAGTCATTTCACCCCTCAGCAGGCAATTCTCTGAGAGGGAAACTGCCTAACCTGCATTAGTAGAAAACCCTCTGGGGAACATAGTTTTTATTTTTGTTTTTAATGTTCAAAAATATAATGAAAAAATAAGCTTTATACAATTAGAGATAAAATCTTTGTGAAGTCCATTTTTGAGTCACAAATAGACTACACATTATTTTCAATGAATTGAAAAAAGTTATGTGTGTGTGTGTGTGTATAGTGTGTGTGTGTGCATGTACATACATATAGATGTATATATGTAATTGCAGATATATCAGAAAACACAATCTTTCCATTTCATTATCCTTGATCCGTACTAGCCAAGGCAGGTAAAAATGATTCCTTCTCATCTGTAGTAAATTTCAACCAACAATAAACAAGGAAAAAATGGAAGGATTTCATATTTGTCCTATTTTCTTATCACACATTTTTTTTTCATTTTCCCAAAGAATCAAAGGATGACAAATGATTAATGGTTTGTTAGACTGATTCCTGATAATTCCATGTACACTCAGTACAAATTGAACAGATATACAAATGATAATGTACATTATTTATTTTTCAGAAGATGAATTATATATATGCATATATACATACATATATATATACACATACATACATATATATATATGTAATTAGGAGAATTATCATTTTCAGTGTGATTTCCAGAATTCTCTTTAATACATCTTTATGGAAAATTCCATTTCTACGGACATAATTATCTCAAATTTTGCTGCCAGAAGTGACAGAAGGAGAAATGTATTGCACACATTGGCCATGTAGATTAGTGCATTTTGTCCTAATTAAGAGCAGTGCCAGAATATACTTATTTTTAACGTACTGCAGCAAGGCACAGGGCTTCATACATAACAAAGTGAGCTATTAGAAACCAAATGCTACCTTCAGAACTTACACTACTGTCAGAATATGAAATAAATTGGTTCAATGACAGATTTTCTCTTAAGGATGAACACTTTGTGACATTGGGAATAAACTTTTTGAAGAGATTTGAAGGCAAAAAGCTGTAGGTTTTGGATCAGTATCCATAAGAGAGTTTCTAGCAAAGGAAAAAGGAAGGAGGGTGCAAATTTGGAAATGGAAGAAAGAAAAGAGAAATAGAGAGAGGCTGTTTTCTGTCTTTCACATGTTTCACATTAAACAACTCTTTACTGTCAAGAACAGAATCTGTTCAATATTTTCTTAAGAAACACATAAACTTAGTATAGAAAATTCAGAGTATAGCAGAAGAATGATTTAAGGAACTGAAGATAGGAAACTTAGGAGAAAACATGTATTTCTTGGCTAAACCAGGGAACTGGGGTGGTGGTACATGGGAGAAAGAATGTAAGTATGATGTGTGTTTAATAGTACCCCGATAAGAAGAAAAAATCTCAGTAAAGGGAAATAATTAAAATACAGAAAGGGAACCATTTGACTTGATAGGATACAAAGAAGGAAATTTGTGTCAAATGTCTGTAATATTCATAAACTAGAATGGTGTGATTGAACTCCACTTTACCTCATCCCAAGGAATTGGGAGGAATGTTGTAACTTGAAACACGTATAAATCTAATAGATAAAGAAAGTATTCACCAAGACCTATTCAAAATTGGTTTGGCTTTTTCTGTATAATGAGGAGAAAAAGACAAGTGAAGGAGATAGAGACAGAGGCAGACAAACATGAGGGGTGGTGAGGTAAGGCTTGGGGCAAGAGGAGAACAAGAAAAAACTATAGCAGAGGCAAAAACTAATCCTAACTGGTTTCAGGAGATATAAGGATGTAAGAATATAACACCAAACAAAAAAGAAGAAGGAATGTGGAATACTTAATTCTATGAACAAGATAAAAGGTTTTATCATAAAATTGCTCTGAAGAAAGCAGCTAGTTTTCAAAGATTCTGTACAATGAGATAATAATAATAATAATAATAATAATAATAATAATAATAACTAATCTTTATGTAGTTCTCACTGTGTACCAGGCACTGTACTAAATGCTTTACAATTATTTCAATTTATCCTCACAACAATCCTGGAAGGTAGATGTTATTATTACTATCCCTTTACAGTTGAGGAAACTGAGGCAAACAGAGGTTGTGATTTGCCCAGGGACATACAGCTGGTGAATATTTGAGGTCAGATTTGAACCCAAGTCTTCCTGATTTAGGCTTGATCCACTGCACTACATGGAGGTTAGTGACTACCTCCTGAGGAATACTGAGGCAGCTGTTTGTCAAACTGATAATAACAGACAGGTCCTGGTTCACACATATGGCATGTAATGGAAAACATCCAAAGACTTAAAAAACTTTTTAAAAAACCTTATCTGCTTGTGGTTCCTAATATGAACATAAATGATCCTGCACAAAAGAATCTAGGAGGCATCGGTAAAAAAATTTAAAACTGGAGAAATAAATTAGTCACTATTATGGACATGATGAGAAGACTTGGGAAAATTATGATTCATGATAGATAAAGATAGGCAAGCCAAAGAGTCTGTTGTGCATCCTAGATTGTGAAAGAGAAGATTATACAAGATTCAGAGAAAAAATGTCAGTTTGTTGCCATGTACTAATATACGATGGAAAAGTCAGGCCAGAAAAAATCAGAAATCCCAAGGAATAACATTTTAAGAAAGCCAAAATAATTTTGATGAAAAGAAATTCTATACAGAAACTTAAATAGATGCTCAGGTACATTAAAATGGAAGCAAGGGGGCAGCTAAGTGGCTCAGTGAGTAGAGCACTGGCCATGGAGTCAGGAGGACCTGAGTTCAAATCTGGCCTCAGACACTTGACACATGTACTAGCTGTGTGACCTTGGGCAAGTCACTTAACCCCAATTGCCCTGCCAAAAAAAAAACAAAAAAAAATTGGAAGCAAGGACAGGTAATGGAGAATGAAAGAGAAGAAGAAAGTATGGCATTGTCCAGTCAATACTGGAAGATCACTAAAGAACAGAATTAACTAACTCTGGAGATTAGTAATAAGAATGAGAAAACAGGGGCTTTTAGCTATATTTTGATAAAGAAGATGAAAGAAAAGATATAACCACTGTTCAGGGCAAAAGGGAAGAGTGTGGGTAGGAAAATGATTAAAGGAAACTCAGAGAAGACAGGACTACTTAAATCTAGTTTTGCTTCTGTTTTTGCTGAACTGGAAAGAATTGAATAAAAATAGCTAATTTAAGTTGAAATGAAAGAAAGAAGATGGTTAAAGCACTTAGTTGCCCACGTAGTCAGGAGTCCCAAACGAAATAAATTCCAAGTGTAGTGAAAGAAGTGTCAATTTTGAGTGCTAAGATAATATCCATGATTTTTGAAAGTTCATGAACAATGCAAACTCTATTTTGCTAGAGAAAAATACTATAGAAATAAGATCTTTTTGACAAAGTTCCTCATATGCCTTTTATGGTTAAAATGGCTGAATTTAGGTTCAACATGTAATTTAAAATAGGTTGAATGGCCTAAAGAATAGTCATTAATGGTTTGAGGTCGACTCTTCAGGTGACTCTGGTCAAATGCCTCAGGGATCTGTGGTTA
The DNA here is from genome assembly GCF_011100635.1 of Trichosurus vulpecula. Lineage (NCBI taxonomy): Eukaryota > Metazoa > Chordata > Mammalia > Diprotodontia > Phalangeridae > Trichosurus > Trichosurus vulpecula. Next base: position 162,473,508 of record NC_050577.1, on the reverse strand, counting down.
GTTTTATTCTATTAAAACAGTTTATGAATGGCTTTGATAGTGATGTTTGAGCTGGTTGTCAAATTTGTAGATAACAAAAAGTTAAAATAGTTAACACTTTACCTCCTGACAGGATTCAAAATCTCTGGAAAATAAAAAATTTTGAGACAATTTTCATTAGACAAATTTAAAGAACATCAATGAAAAGTCTTATATTTGGGACCAAAGTATCAATGAAAGAGAGGCATGATTAGCAGAAGTTTGTCTGGAAAAGATCTGGGCTTTTTCATTAACTGAAAGAGTAATATAAATTAATAGTGTACCAGAGCAGCCAAAAAAGTAATACAATTTTAAGCTCTATTAAGAGAAAACTTGTACAAATGGTGTGTCTATATGGAAAGTATTGACTAGGAGAGTGAGGGTAGGAGATTGATAGTAGTACTTGTACCTGATAAACCATATCTGCAATACAGTATTCAATTCTGACCAACACATTGTAGAAAAGATGTTGAAAAATGGGAGGGTGTGTATAGGAGGTCAACCAAGACGTTAAAAGTTTTGATTCTGCATGACAATTAGTGAAAGAAACAGATCATGTTTAGCCTGAAGAATGGAAGATTGGTTGGGAATGTTAGTATTTTTTTCTAAGATCTGAAGGTCCATAATGAAGAAAAGAAACTTTTTTTGTGTGTGTTTCTGCATAGAGTACAGACTAAAATAAACAGGTGAAACCTGAAGAGGGAAATAAGTAGATTTTAGAGGAAGAAAAAATATCTAAAATTTAGAGCCATATAAGAAAATGGAATGGCTGTGGAAGTGGTGACTTCATAGTCATTATATATCTTTTACCAGATTCTAAGTGAATTTTGTTGGCTATGTTATTGAGAGTATTCCTGTTCAGGCAGCAGGTGAGAGAGATAGACTTAAAAAGTGTCTTCTAACTGAGATTAAATGGCTCTGTGTAATGAGTAATTTAGTTCATTTTAATACTATTCTTTTCAATTTAAATACATACTTAACTGACAGAGTGCAGTGTGAACCTTATGGAAATTGTGTTCCAAAAAAAAGCAAAAAAGTGCACACAGTGGGGAATTATTATACTAAAAGTATGTAATCCACAGTTAGGGTTTTATATGAAGAATGTGAATAGAGAAAGTGGTCTTCTGGGATTTTTAAAGTCCTTACATTGATACAGTATATAAGTAAGAAAGTTTAAATTAAATAAGTATTTTCTTAAGAAACTGTCCATCACCTGAATATTTTAAAATAAAATGTCCATGAAATACATAGTGTTTTTTTAAAAAGTCATTGGAAAATACTTAAATTGGTTAAGATAACAATGCAAAAAGTCCTTGAAGTAGCCAGATTTCCTACAAAACTGAAGTAAATATCTAAAATAACACCAAATTAATCAATTTCAAGAAGAACAAAGAGAAAGAGCAGTAAGTTCCTCCATCCAGTACAGAATGGTACAAAAATATCATTAAAAGCATGCAAGTACCCAGAACAAAGCCCAGTAAGGGAAAGCAGAAGCCAGCTCAAGACCCAATAAATGAAGACTGAAGCCTATAGGAACCCTGATTGGGGCTCTGGGTAGAAAGGAACCTAAATTCACCCTCATTGCTTATAAAGAGGACCAAAAATCCTGTATCTAATCTGTATCTAATCTAATACTGAACTGTTCTATAGGCTTGGAAAGCTAGTTCAGTCTATGGTAGATAAGAAGATTTAGCCCTGAAGCTTAAAGAAGTCTTGAATGGGTCCCTACCAGGGGCACCTAGAGAATAAGAACTCTTAAAAATGGCACCAAAAATCAGTGGGATCACAGTCCTGGAATTTCAGAGCAGCAACAGGGGTAAGGTCTGTTCCCAATAGATTTCAATACATCCAGATAGGATTGAATAGTTGGAATGGTAATATGAAGTAAAATATACTGAAACCAGCAAGAAAGTTGACCTATGATTGGGGCCTGGAACATACAGGAGGGAATGGAGTCAAATACTGATTGAGGATTGTGCAAGGAGAAGAAGACAGAAGAAGGTCACAGACTAATATTCATGTTTGGCCTCCAGAAGAAGATAAGAGCCAGATGCTATTAGCAAAGGGTATGGACATGCCAAAGGGCATGGCACTAGTCCTACCACCTAGAATGACAGCAGCAACATCATTCAGACTACAGAAGGAAAATGACACAAAATGTTATAGCAGCTATTTTTATGGTGGCAATATGTTTTATAAAGAACTGTGGATGACTTAGCTATTCTCAGCAATACATTGATCCAAGGCTATCTCAAAGGACTAATGATGAAGCATATTATCTGTCTCCAGAGGAAAAACAAACAAACAAAAAACCTGATATTATATGAATACAGATTGAAGCATACTATTTTTCACTTCTTTCATTCTTTGTCTTTTATTTGAGTCTTCTTGTACAAAATGACTAAGACGGAAATGTTTTAAGTGTTTGCACATTTATAACAGATATCTAATTATGTGCTGTCTCAAGGAGGAGAGAGGGGAGGGAGGGAAGGAGGGATACAATTTGGAACTCAAAACATAAAGAAGCATTTGAAATTGTTTTCACATTCAATTAGGGGATATTATATACAGACATATACTATGTATGCATTATATATATGTGTGTATATACATATATGCACATTATATATATAATATACATATGTACATACATATATAAACATATATACACATATATACATCTATATACACACTATACATATATACATACATATATATATACTCTGTGTGTGTGTGTGTAAATGAAACCTGCTCACAAATTTTTAGAACAGGACCACAAATTGAATAAAGAAAGAATTCATCAATAACCTCATAAAAGCAACCTAATTTGAAAGGACCCAAGGATATTTTAGCACAAATCCAGATCCTTCTGGTCAAAGAAAAAATACTAGAGTTCAAGGTTCAAGGAGATGCATGAGATGATGCTACCATTATAACAAAGGAGAGTAAATCATGAAATGTGCTCATCCAAAAAGAAAAAAGAAAAATTCTTTCCATAAAGAATAACTTCCTTGGGGAAGCTAGGTGGTGCAGTGAGTAGAGCATGGGCCCTGGATTCGGGAGAACCTGAGTTCAAATCGGACCTCAGACACTTGACACACTTACTAGCTGTGTGACCTTGGGCAAGTCACTTAACCCCAATTGCCCTTCCTTCCCCCCTCAAAAAAAAAAGAATAACTTCCCTGCTCTATAGAGTATAAACCTTATGAGCAATATATGTATATATTATGTAACAGAATAGGTTCAAGACTTCCTAATGAAAAGATCAGGGCTATGCAAAATATCTAAACTAAAAACAACCTATAAAGGTAAATATGTTTGAGCAGTTGGAAGTAATAAATTATGGTAAAATGCTGACATTCTAATAGTGGGAAAAAAACAAGTGTCTTTTCAGAATATCTCTCTATCTAGGTGGCTGAATATGCCATTCAATCAACCATTTGTTAACCATTTAATATCTAAAGGGCACTGTATGAAGGCTTAGGGATACAAAGAATAAAACTCCCCACAAAAAAGTCCCTACTCTAAATGAGCTTACATTCTAATGGAGAAAACATGTACATAAAGAGGTCCATAATATATTTCATAGTATATTTCATACAGAAGATATGTAATTTATCTTTGGTGTTGAAGGAATTTAGCAGCTGTTGTAAGGATGAGAGGAATAGGAACAGAAAAGGCATTGTACAGAAGGTAAAACTTGAGTTGAACCTTTAAAAACAATAGACAAACCAAAGGACCTGAAAATTTTGGAACTTTCCCTTCATCTTTTTTTAAGGAAAGAAAAAAAAAGAAAAATGTATGCATTGACAAAAAATGGAAAAGAAGAGGGAAGAACTTACTAGGGTATATTAGAAAAAATAGACCCAAAATTGAAAAGACTATAGAGCAGGAGTCAGCTCATGAATCTCCCTCTTGTGTGACCTGGGGAAAGCAGAGTTGAATATACATGATGAATTTGGTGTATAAATATACTAAATTCAGCAGGAAAACAGAGAGGGAGGTAGAAGAGTAGCATAGGAAATGGTCACAAGCAAAATAGACTTCTTCAGATCTTGTGTCATAAACAGCAAAGGAATTTGAAGGACATAAATATAGTATAAGGACAAATGATCAGGGTCTTGATTCAATGAAAAGAGTAGAGACAAAGGAGTTTCATCAGTCCATTTATATTATTATTATTAATTTCATTCCTTCTCTTTCTACAATTTCCTCTTTGTGAATTGAGGCAGATAGAAGAGACAAATTATTATGCATGGATTTTATGGAGGGTAAAACATAATTAACAATCAAATTTAAATATGAATGTGTTAAACTCATCCATAAAATGTTGTAATGTAGAAGAATGAAATTAGAAAGGAGAATATAATAATAGGCTGTTAAGAAACAAACCTAATAATAAATATTCACAGGAGTAAACCAATGGATTTAAACAGGCTATGATGTCCCAGGTGACTTCAGCAAATAACAGGTGGCAATCATGACCTCAGGCATGATAATGGCAAAAATAAGTATGATTAGAAGATAAGGAAAAATGAGAATGAGATAAAAAGAAAGGAAATAAAGAAAAGATGAAATTTTTAAAGTGGATCATTTTTAAAATACACAGAATACAGCAGAAAGAACTTCAGATGCTAACAAACCATGAGGGGAGTATTGGTACTGTGTTAAATTTATTATTAAAAACAATATTGAATTAAATTTTTAACTTTAAAAAATTATTACACAATAGTGGTTTTACATATAATCTTTTTTCTGTTTTTGAAATTTTCCTGTTAATCAGTTTCTGTCAAATAAATATTCTAAAACATGTAGCAGTATGCAAAAAATACTTAAATTTATCCATTGGCTCTCACAGGAGCATAGATTTAGCACAGAAAGGACCCTAGAGGAATCTCTTCTTGTATGGTGATATTTTTTCTGCTTGACTTCAATTCAATATTTCTACTTGTGTTTTTTTTTTCTAATTTTCATGTTGTTTTCTCAACATCATTGTCTTAGGTGCCATTAGCACATCCTCACATACTATACAGCCTAGTGAGATTATAGAATCCAAATATTGTGGTTCCATTAGCATTTCTGATGACAAAGAATTACTATAGAAATGCCAGATAGTTGGTTGCATTTTGCATCTGTTTTTGTGGTCATTGTCCTTCCAATTTGTTCTACCAACACTCTCAGAATGGTTCAGTTTAATTGGTGCTCTTGCCAACTTCACTGTAGGCTTATTTTCTCCTTAACTGCTTTTCACAACTCTTTGAGGAGGTAATGTTCATAATCAACCCTTCTCTTCCTCTTAATGTTTTGCATTTGAGCTTTTGCTCCAAAGCCATTGCTGTTGTTGGCTGCCATGCCTTTCTAGTTGGCAGGAGGTTAGGTGTCTGCTAGCTGAAGGATTCTGGGGGCTCTTTTGTCCTTGGGGGATCTTGCCAAGTTATTTGTAGAACTTCTTTCTTTTATCCTTTGCATGTTTTTTGCATAAAGTGCAATTATTTCCATGGTATTCTGTTTGTTTACATTCATCAGAAACACTACAAGGTGAGATCATAGAATCATAGATTTAGAGCCAGAAGAATTCTTAGTGATCATTTATTGGATCCCCTCATTTTACAGATAAGGAAAAGTTAGATCCAGAAAAATTAAGTGGCATATAAGATTACCTAAGTCTTAAGAAGCAAACCAGGAATTTGAACTTTGGTCTCCTGACTCCAAATTCAGTGCTCTTAAAATTACATTGCTTCCTTCACAGATCCATGTGTGCCAAGAAATTATGTTTCTCATTGCCTTCAGGCAACCGACATTTCTTTTTGCCTCTGGAATAGAACCTTTAAGTCATCATTCCCTTTAGCCACAACTAATTGTCTCCTGCTTTGATCTACAGCAAGAACATCAATCAAAATGAAGTTCAATTCTTCCAATAGCACATCAACTTGATGACCATTGGACAAAGTCTACCTAGAATGAAATAAATCTTGAGAGATATTCTATAACCATTGTTATCCTTAGTAACTTCTGTTCTTCTGCCATTTTTTTTCACCATCACTACAGAAGAAAGCAACAGTATAAGAGTAAGGATTGTTTTAAAATTTTATCCACTTTACTAGCTAGCATGGGGCAATCAGCTTCTCCAAATGTAGGTAGCCTGGCCTTGCACTTTAGACACAAACATAGGACCCTACTTGAAATCTGTGATTGACTGCAGTATAATTTCATTGGGATAAACTTCAGAATTAAATTTCCCCTAAACAGCAAGATGGAGAATATGACGTTAGGGAAAGGAGACTACAAACACCCTTGTGTTAATCCTACCATGATGTTAAATTTAGCAGGTACTCTCTGTTTAGGCAGGAGAAGCTAGGTATTCCAGTGGATAGAGTCTAGGACTTGTAGTCAGAAACACTTGAATTCAAATCCTGTCTCAGATACTTAATAGCTCTGTGAATCTCTTTATTCTTCACTTCCTCATCTGTAAAATGAGGATAATAAAAGCACCTACCTCAACAGGTTGTTAAGAGGTTGAGTGAAATAAGTAAACAAACATAAATTATTTTGTAACTTTTAAGCTCGAGATATTCAGCAATTATTAGTGATTCTCTACTGTGTTCTTAGATCCTTGGAACTTACCACTGGCACCTGCTTTCCTAAGTAACATGTCTTAATCTAAATTATACAGGGATAACACATTCATTAGTGTATATGTATTTTTCACATTTAACAATGTAAATGTTACTCTAAGAACTGCTTTGATTGCATACTGTAAGTTTTGGTATGTTGTCTCATTACTGTTGTTTTCTTAGATGAAATTATTGATTGTTTCTATGATTTGTTGTTTTACTCATTCTTTCTTAAGGACTAGATTATTTAGTTTCAAATTAATTTTTAGTCTAGCTTTTCATGGCCCTTTGTTACATGTAATTTTTATTTTGTCAAAATCTAATAAGAATGCTTTTGATGTTTCTGCCTTTCAGTATTTGATTTTGAGGTTTTTATGCAGTAATATGTGGTTCATTTTTGTGTAGGTACCATGTACTGTTGTAGAAAAGGGTATATTCCTTTCTCTCCCCACTCAATTTTCTCCAGAAGTTTATCATATCTCACTTTTCTTAAATTCTATTCACCTTCTTAACTTCTTTCTAGCTTGTTTTGTAGTAAGATTTATCTAGTTCTGAGAAGGGAAGATTGAGGTCCCCCATTAGTAATGTTTTCATGTCTATTTCTTCATGTAAGTTACTTAACTTCTCTGCCAAGAGTTAGGATGCTATAACACTTGGTGCATACATACATACACACATATATGCACACAAATACACCTATGCATACATATATTTATATATGTGTATACATATATATGTATACATACATATATAGATATGTAGTATTGATAATATTTTATTGTCTATGTTAGCTTTTATCAGGATTAGTTTCATTCCTTACCTCTTTCAATTAGATCTATTTTTCTGTTCCTTTGTCTGAAATCAAGATTGTTATCCTTCAATTTTTTTTAAATTCAGTTGAAGCATAATAAATTCTGCTCCAGCTTTTTACCTTTACTCGGTGTGTATCTCTACTTCAGAGGTATTTCTTATAAACAAAATATTGTAGGATTATGGTTTTTAATCCACTCTGCTATGTGCTTCAATTTTATGGGAGAGTTCATCCCATTCACATTCACAGTTATGATTATTAACTGTGTATTGTGCTCCATTGTATCCCCCCCCATTTATATTTTTTCTCTTTCCTTTCACCTTTTCCCTCCTCACCAATGCTTTGCTTCTGACCGCTGCCTCCTTCAATCTGACCTCCCTTCTATCAGCCCCACTCCCTTTTCCTTCCCATTTCCCTTCCTACTTCAGCCCTCCCTTCTACCTGCCTGCCTCCCTTTTCTTTCCCCTTTCTCTTCCTACTTCCCTATCAGGCAAGCTACATTTCTATACCCAACTGAGTATGTATGTTGTTCCCTCTTTGAGCCAAGTTGACAAGTGTAATGTTCAAACAATGCTCACCCTCCCTCCTTTATTTCCCTCTATTGTAATACATCTTTTGTGTTTCTTCATGTGATGGAATTGACCCTATTTTGCTTCTCTTGTCCTCTTCTCAGTACAATCCTTTTGTAACCTTTAATTTACTTTTAATGTCATCACATCAAAGTCAATTTATACCCATATCTTCTGTGTGTATATATATATATAATATGTTATATATAATATATATATCATGTATAATATATACATATCTATCTATATCTATATCTATATATCCCTTTTAACAGCCCTAATAAAGATACACAATGTTACAAATAATCATCTCCCCATGTATGGATATAAACTGTTTAACCATATTGAATAACATGTTCTTATTTTTTACTTTCCTGTTTGTTTTTTATGCTTCTCTTGAGTCATATTTGCAGATCAAATTTTTTCTTCAACTCTTTTCTTTTCATCAGAAATTATTGAAAATCCCCTATTTCATTGAATGTTCTCTTTCCCAATTATGCTTAATTTTGCTGTGTAGTTGATTCTTGGTTGTAATCCAAGCTCCTTTGCCTTCCAGAATATCATATTCCAAGCCCTCTGATCCTTTAATGTAAAAGATGCTAAGCCTTGTGTAATACTGTTTGTGGATCCTTGATATTTGAATTGTTTATTTCTAGATGCTTGCAATATTTTCTCCTTGACCTGATAATTCTGAATTTGACTACATTATTTCTTACATTTTTCATTTTGTGTTCTCATTCAGGAGGTGATCAGTGGATCATTTCAATGACTATTTTACCTTTGGTTCTAGGAAATCATGGAAGTTTCCCTTGATAATTCCTTGACAGATGCTGTTTAGGCTCTTTTGTTATCATAGCTGTCAAGTACTCCAAAAACTGTTAATTTATCTCTCCTGGAACTATTTTCCAGGTCAATTGTTTTTCCAATGAGGGATTTTATATTTTCATCTATTTTTTCACTCTTTTGATTTTGTTTCACTGATTCTTGATGTGTCGTAGAGCCATTAGCTTCTGCTTGCCCAATTTTAATTTTTAACAAATTGTTTTCTTCAATTAGATTTTGTACCTCCTTTTCCATTTCACCAATTCTCCTTTGTAAGGAGTTGTTTTCTTTCGCAGATTTTTTTCCCATTTTGCTTATTTTATTTTTTTAAGGAATTGTTTTCTGCAGTCAATTTCTGTCCTTCCTTTTCCAAGCTGTTGACTGTCTTACATACCTCTCATTTCTTTTTCCATTTTTCTTCTACCTCTCCTATTTGACCATTAACATCCCTTTTTAGCCCTTTCAAGAAGGCTTTTGGGGCTTGAGACCAATTCATATTTTCCCTTGAGGCTATGAATGTAGGCATTTCAATAATGTTATCCTCTTTTGAGTTTGTGTTTTAATCTTCTCTGTCACCATAGTAGCTTTCTGTGGTCAAGGTGGTCAAGGTCCTTTTTTTTTCTTCTTACTCATTTTTTGCCTATTTCAAAGTTTTTAATGTTAAGCTCTCCTCCTGAGTCACAGGGGGCACTGTTCTGGGGCCATGGGTTTCATTGCTGGCTTTGTGCACTGGGGCCTCAGGTGCAGGCAGCTTGCTCACTGCACTGGGATGGACTGACCTAGTCAAGCCTTTTGTTGCTAGGTTTCTTGGGCTGGCAATTTGCCTTCTATGCTGGGACTGGAGCTTATCTGCTGTGCCACTGGTCTGATGAGCCAGGATGGAGGAACCTCAGTTACTGTTCCATGTTGTGGCTACGAGCTTCCTGCTAGCTTACCCATCCACCATCTGCTCTGGGATGTGCTCTCCTTTTACCCAAATAAGCCAGCCTTTACTGAAGTCCTTCTAGATTATCTTAAGCTGGAAAATTGTTTCACTCCTTTTTGTAGGTTCTGTTGCTCCAGAATCCATTTGGAGGCTTAATTTAATGTTATTTCTGAGGGAAACTAGGGAGAGCTCAGGCAGCATCCTGGCTTCTCTCAACCATCTTGGGTCTGCTCCCAGAGAAGGAACTTTTTAATGGAAGTGAAAATTTCCTTTTAGCTTTGCTAGCCCCAGTTTCAAACACATTACAAAGTGCATTTTAAAAAATATTCTTTGGTGTAGGGAATTTCCTCTATCAATATAGATTGGCATCTGTGCTACAATTTATAATCATGGAGACTTGTCTTGCAATACTAAGAGGTTACGTGTCTTTCACAGGGTAAAATAAGTGATTTGAGTCAGAAATAGTATTTAACTCAAGGTCATCTTGATTCCAAGTCTGGCTCCCTATCTACTTTGCCATGGATCTCCTTTTCCTTGAAATAAGTATTCATTTAACAAATGCTTATTTACAATTGATTAATCACAATTTTGAATCAAAGGACTGCTCTTTCTCAATGACTGAAAACTGCTTTTTCTATCTGACCAACCTGAAACAGAGTACCATTTTTTTTCTTCAAAAAGTCAGTCAATTATCATTTAATAAGCACACAATTTGTGCCAGGAATTGTGGTAAGTAAATAAATGCTGGGTATTCAAAAAAGGGCAAAAGACAGTCCCTCCTCTAAGAAGCACACATTTTTTTTATTATGGGAAGCTATTCTTCTAGTAGCAGATGAAGCTAACTTGATGTCAGTCAAAAATTTGGGATTTGCATGGTCCTAACACTAGTAAAAATATAGCTACTTCTTCCAAATGATCCTCCTATGGCATTATCTTTTGGCCTGCTCTTATTTATCAAACAAGCATCTATTAGGTACTTATAATATGACAGACACTGATCTAAGTGTTAGAGATTCAAAGAGAGGTAAAAAGGGACTGTCTCTTCAAAAAATCACATTTGAATGAGGGAGAAAACATGGCAATTTATAAAGACATATAAAATATATACAAAATAAGGAAGGTAAATAGAGGGGAAAACTAACGGCAAGGGGGACTGGTAAATGGATCCTACAGAAGGTGGTTTTTGAGGAGAATCTTGAAGGAAGCCAGAGATTCTAAGAAGTTAGGATGAAATGAGAGAATATTCCAACCAAGAGTTCAAATGCACACAGAAGGCAGATAGAGTTTCCTGTGTCAATAACAGCACTAGGCTACCATGGTTGGATTTCACAATATGTGGAATGGAGTATTACAGTGTGTAAAATATTGGAAAGGTAGATATGTCCCAGCTTGTACCTGAGTTTAAATATTAATGGATTGATTATAAACTACTGCATAAAGTAGGGTAATAATAATGATAATAAAAGTAGTAATTAATAATAAAAATTACATACCACTTTTACACAGTACTTTAAGGTTTGCAAAGCAGTTTACAAATATCATCTCATTTTATCCTTTAAACAATCCTGGGAGGTAGGTTCTATTATTATCCCCATTTTTTAGATGGGAAAACTAAGACAGACAGAGGTTTTCATTTAGTTATATTCCTATTTTGTTCACACCTAGGTATTCTAACATGAAAGAATATGCTTTGTTTGATTTTATATTTGTGCCACATCTATGTTTCTTTGAAAAACTATATAATCTCTCTAGGGGAGCCTCAGTGGCTCAGTGGACAGAACCATGGGACTGAAGTCAGGCAGACCTGAATTCAAATCCAGCTTCACATACTTACCATCTTTGTGACCCTTTGTAAATCATTTAGACTCTGTTTGCTTCAGTTTCATCAACTGTTAATTGGGGATAATAATAACACTTAGCTATCAGGGTTGTTGCGAAGATCAAATGAAATAATATTTGTATGGTGTAGTGCCTAGCACATAGTAGGCACTACATATGTGTTTATTCCCTTTTCTTTCCCTCCCCTTCTCAATGGCTGCCCACATAGAGAGGCCAATTTCCTCCTCTTGCCATCCCAACTTCTCAATTTGGGTTTCTCAAGGAGCATATGATGTTGCCTCCTCCAGCTTCTCCTAACTACACTCCATAGTTCCCTTCCTTTGATGACACCCATAGTGGGTACATTTTTGGTGCTACTGTGCTATTATGCTTCCCCTTCCACATTTAATATACTATCTTCTGTGTCTTTCTCCCTACAAAACTGTGAAGGAATGTCATAGTTATAGTTTCAGCTAGTTATAACTGTTGAAAACATCATAAAAAGACATCTAATTTGTAGTCACTTCTTTTCTCTTTCTTCTCCTCTCTAGTCACCTATTAGACTTCATATACATTTAACTTTCTTCTGTCTTTTTCTTGTCCCATTAACTATTACCTCCTTTCAATCCATCCTATATAAGTTTTCTTAAACATTATCTTATCAGAGTCTGAGCTGCTCATGACCTTACTAAATGGTTAAGCTCACAATCAAACACATGATTTCATATGTAGTCAGATCAAAGCAGTGAATATCAGCACTTTATGTTTGTGGGAAAGTGGCTATACTGGGTCAGTTGGAGTAAAAAATGAATGTGTCTAAGAGAACATTGAGAAACAAATACATAAGATGGAAAAAAATTCTGAAGATTCTAAAGTAATCAATCAAGGGATTTAAAAATTACCTGGATTGAATTTCCTCAAAGAGTAGAATAAGGATTTTTGATTTATACCTACATGCAATAGAAATATTTGTTAAAGCTTTTAAGCGATAAAATAGTTGGTTTAAAATATTATTGAAAGAATATGTAAATATGTAGGAGAATTTGAAATAGGAACAAAGTAAAAGATAGGAAAATCAGAAGTTTGGCCATTTCTGATTTGAGGTGATATTTGGCATTAACCAGAGAGTTGGCAGGAAAAAGGAGCACATAGAAGAGATATTGGGAAGGAAGAATCAGGAGGACATGGTAAAATATTTGGCATTGGGGCAAAGAAAAGGGAGGCATCAAAAATCAGGTTTTATTCTAGGAAAGAAGGAAGCCCATTAACAAAATCAGTCATTCAAGAAGGAAAAATGATTTCATATGAAAAATATATTATTAGAAATGAAGAGATTGAACTGATGGTGGAATTGCTGAATATATGGGATGTAATCCACTAGTGATTTACCCCTTCTGGCCAATATATTGGCATTCTAATAGTACCCTTTGGAAAATAATTCCTTAACTCAAAGTGATAAACATTGCAATTGGAATTTGGGCCAAGCAGAGAAAATTGAGGAGCTATTTTCATTCAGGTGCACTCTTTGGCACCTCTGAACTGATGTCACACATATGTTTTCAAACTCTAATTTACAAGCCAAATTTTCAAGGAAATGCATCCAATGAAGAACAAAGGCCAGTGTTGCTTTATATATTATGTAAAAGAAAACACAATTGATTAAGACATAATTTTATGTGCATACCATGACCGAGCTTTCAGAATTCAATGATGAATTTCCCTAATTTCTAGTCTGGGTTTGACTTTAGGTTATTTTGTGATTCTACTTTTCCATCTAGAATTCATTATATTTGACATATTTTTCTACTATAACTTACCAAAGCTATAAGGGTTTATTTTTTATGAATAACTAGAAATGTACTTTTCAGATGTTCAAAGATATCTGTAGTTTTTATATACCCAAGGGCTTGGAAGGCTTACTAAGTTGAATTTTATGGGCTTTTCATGGTGTTAGCATATGTAAACATTTAATAAACAATGTCTTTTGAATTCTAAGGGAAGGTTGTTCCTTTTTTCCATAATAAAGGCTGTTTCCATAACCTTTCCACTACATTTTTTAATGTTTCAAGCATAGGTTTGGAAATTGTTATTACAATTAACTTTCAATGTCTCATGCTTCTATCTAAAATACTTGATCTGTTTCAGAATGGCTCATAGACAGAGGCAGTGTGGCACATTGGACAGTGTTAGTCCTATTGTATTCAGGAAGAGCTATGTCATTATCCCACCATTTTAGGCTTACTAGATTTGTGATCATGGGCAAGTCATGGCACTTTCCTTTGCCTCAGTTTTATCATATGAAAACAAAAGGGGAAAAACAGTGCTCACCCTCAGGGTTGCTTCAAGTCTTAAAATTAAATACATGCCAAGTACTTTGCAAACTTAAAAAAAAATGTTAAATAAATGTCACTTATAGAGTTTTGCAGAAAGATTCTAAGATTAAGTCTAAACAATACTGTTTTTCCAAATAATTTTGTCCCATATTGTGCATTAACTTGAATTGCATCAATAATTCAAAGAGATGTAGTTAGTGGTTTGAATTATACAATTGAATTAACAATTTTTGGCCAATCATGTTATTTTGCCCTATATAGAGCTGACGTAGGAACACTTCTATTATTGAGATTGCTCTTCCCCATGTGTAGGATAGCATGATAAGCTCTATTAGGAGTATCTAAGTCCCCAAAGTAGATTTCAATTAAGTGTCCTTGTTCAATGATGCACTGGCTTAATGCTAATCACTGTTGGAGGAATAGAAACTGAGATTGAATATTTTAAATGTTGTGGATTATCAAATGTAAATCCCTTTATTTTTTCCCCTCGATAGCAATTCCCCATAGAAGAGGAAGGAAACTTTTTAATTAGCAAAGCAAAACAACAAGAACAACAATACACACATACAAACTTGTTAATACTGAAAGGAAATTTCTGAAAACTCCAAACTACTGTGTCTTTTTTCAAATGTTTATGTGGCATTTAGTGATCTTTACAATAAGCCACTCACCTTTCCTTTTCTTTCTTGCTGATTTTGGCTAGATTATTCATGTTGAGACAGATTGTTACAAAAAAATTCCCCAAAGCAAAGGCTGATATAGCCAGTGTGCTATATTCCTTTGGAGCTGAAACTCTCTGACATGAATCAACTATTATATACAGAAGACATATGGATACTGTTTCATTTCATTGCTTATGACTTTTTCTTTCCATATTCAAAATCTGGCATTGTTATGAATGGCTTGGTAAAATGCATGAACTACATTTGAATATTTGTATGGATATATATGGAAAGACATTTCAAGAATATTGGTTTCATTAAATCAAACTGGGAAAAGTCCAATTATATCAGAGGGTCATTTTAATAAAAAAAATAAAGTGATATTGTAAGCTCTAATAGAGTCAGAAAAATTGTGTCTTCAATTTCATCTTTTGTTGCTGCTAAGAAAAAAATTGCCAAAAATGATTAAAGGCATAAGTATCCTAGAGAGTAGTATATTTCTCCTATAGTCATTTTTTTTGTTTAAAATTAATTCAAAGAGACTTGGATTGCATATATATAAAAATAAATCAATCTTGGGGAGAGGGGAGGGAAGGGAGGTGGAAAAATTTAAAACTCAAATGCTTGTAGAACTGAGTATTGAAAACTAAAATTTAATTAATTAATTTAAAAAATCAAAGTAGCGGAGAAGGTGAATTGACTTGGATACCCAATGTTCTTCCTTTAATATAGCTCTACTTTCTCCTACGTTGTAACTGTAAACAAAGTGGGACTTTTTCTTTTGCTCTTTTTTTTTTGGAGTGCTTCTCAGCACTAAGGTAAACAAGTGCCTTTGATTGAGCCTTGTTTTTGAATCAAGAGTCTTTGATTGAATCAAGAGTCTTCTATGAACTGCATGAGTCACAAGAAAGCCTAAGTCACATGAGTTTGAGTCACATGGTTGTGATGCCGTCTGTGGGCTGACCCTAGGTTGGCATTTTGCTTTGGGGCTCACTCATTGGAAAAGTGTTCCTGCGCCTTGTCCAGGAAAGACTCTGGGTAGCTGTTAAGGAGGCCCCCAGCTTTGAAAACCCAGATGTCAGTTCTTTTCTCTCTGGCAACTATGTTTGTACCGCTGTAGGCAGATGGTTAGAAGCCCTGTTTGCTGTTTGTGTTATTTGCTCTATTTATATAACTTTGGGTTGTAATTTCTGTTTACATTTTCCCTGAAGTTCAGGGTACTTACTTTTTCTCATGACCTAAGTGAATGATATATGCATGTTTAAATAAAATAAGATTAAAAAACCTTAAAGTTGCTTTCCTTAGAAAAGCAGATCAAAGAAACTATGCTAGCAGACCTCCTTTGTGTTGGTGTTGTTGGCTTTACACCTCCATAGTAGTTGAAAGCAGCATTGTTGTTACATACATCCATATTGTTTGCATGTCTTTGTTACATACATCCATATTGCTTGCATGCCTTTTTCAATCCCCAATCAACACCTTCTGAGGTATTCACTGAGATTAATTTTGGCTGTGAACATCCCAAAGCATTTCCAAATCAACAGAGAATAAATGGACAAAGCTTTGAGACCCAAAGAAATATGCTTCCAATGGTAAAATTGAAGACACCACGATTAGAGCAAGAGCTATTGTTGATCAAACAGTCTTGCATGACATCATCAAAATCAAACAGTCTAGGTGGTTGTCTGCTGCTTTTCTTTTTTTTAAAGAATTTTTTTATTTATTTAATATTTTTAGTTTTCAGCATTGATTTTCACAAGAGTTTCAATTACAAATTTTCTCCCCATTTCTACCATCCTCCCCACTACAAGATGGCATATATTCTGATTGTTTCGTTCCCCAGTCAGCCCTCCCTTCTGTCACCCCACTCCCCCCCATCCCCTTTTTCCTTACTTTCTTGTAGGGCAAGATAGATTTCTATGCCCCATTGCTTGTATATCTTATTTCTTAATTGCATGCAAAAACTTTTTTTTGAAGATCTGCTTTTAAAATTTTAAGTTCCAAATTGTCTCCCATCTTCCCTCCCCACCCACCCACCCTAAGAACGCAAGCAATTCAACGTAGGCCACGTGTGTATCATTATGCAAAACCCTTCCACAATACTCTTGGGGCAAAAGACTATTCCCTTTTATTCAGTTTCTCCCTTGACCCTGTCTCTTTTTGAAAGTGTTTGCTTTTGATTACCTCCTCCCCCATCTGCCCTCCCTTCTATCGCCTCACTTTTTTATCTCCTTCCTCCTTCTTTCCTGTGGGGTAAGATACCCAATTGAGTGTGTATGTTATTCCCTCCTCAGGTCAAATCTGATGAGAGCAAGATTCACTCATTGCCCCTCACCTGCACACTCTTCCCTTCATACAGAACTGCTTTTTCTTGCCACTTTTATGTGAGGTAATTTACTCCATTTTATCTCTCCCTTTCTCCCTCTCTCAATATATTCCTCTCTCATCCCTTAATTTGATTATATTTTTTAGATATCATCCCTTCATATTCAACTCACCCTGTGCCCTCTGCCTATATATATATATATATATATATATATATGTGTGTGTGTGTGTGTGTGTGTGTGTGTGTGTGTGTGTGTATTCCCTTCAGCTACCCTAATACTGAGGTCTCATGAATTATACACATGATTTTTCCATGTAGGAATGTAAACAAAACAATTCAACTTTAATAAATCCCTTATGATTTCTCTTTCTTGTTTACCTTTACATGAGTCTCTTGATTCTTGTGTTTTAAAGTCAACTTTTCTATTCAGCTTTGGTCTTTCCACTGAGAAAGTCCTCTATTTTCTTGAAAGTCTACATTTTGCCTTGAAGCATGATACTTAGTTTTGCTGGGTAAATTATTCTTGCTTTTAATCCTAGCTCCATTGAGCTCCAGAATATCATATTCAAAGCCCTTTTATCCCTTAATGTAGAATCTGCTAGATCTTGTATTATCCTGATTGCCTTTCCACAATACTCAAATTGTTTCTGGCTGCTTGCAGTATTTTCTCCTTGATCTGGGAGCTCTGGAATTTGGCAACAATATTCCTAGGAGTTTTCTTTTTAGGCTCCTTTTCAGGAGGCGATCTGTGGATTCTTTCAATTTCTATGTTACCCTCTGGCTCTAGAATATCAGGGCAGTTGTCCTTGATAGTTTCTTAAAAGATTATATCTAGGCTTTTTTTGATCATGGCTTTCAGGTAGGCCAATAATTTTAAAATTATCTCTCCTGGATCTATGTTCCAGGTCAGTGATTTTTCCAATGAGATATTTCACATTGTATTCCATTTTTTCATTCCTTTGGTTCTGTTTTATAATATCATGATTTCTCATGAAGTCACTAGCTTCCACTTGCTCCCATCTGATTTTTAAGGTATTATTTTCTTCAGTAATCTTTTGGACCCCCTTTTCCATTTGGCTAATTCTGCCTTTGAAGGCATTCTTCTCATTGGCTTTTTGGAGCTCTTTTACCTTGTGAGTTAGTCTATTTTTAAGGTGTTATTTTCTTCACTATTTTTTTGGGTCTCCTTTAGCAAGTCATTGGCTTCTTTTTCATGGTTTTCTCGCATCACTTTCATTTCTCTTCCCAATTTTTCCTCTACTTCTCTAACTTGCTTTTTCAAATGCGTTTTGAGCTCTTCCATGGCCTGAGACCAGTTCATGTTTTCCTTGGAGGCTTTTGTTGTAGGCTCTTTGACTTTGTTGACTTCTTCAGGCTGTATGTTTTGGTCTTCTTTGTCACCAAAGAAAGATTCCAAAGTCTGAGTCTGAATCCAAGTCCATTTTTGCTGCCTGTTCATGTTCCCAGCCAACTACTTGACCCTTGAGTTTTTCGTCTGGGTATGACTCCTTGTAGAGTGGAGAGTACTTTGCCCCAAGCTTGAGGGGATGTGCTGTTGTTTTCAGAGCTATTTCTATACAGCCAGTTTTGCCACACCAGTGCTCCTCCTCCCCCAAGAATCACCAACCCGGACCTGACTCAGATCATAAGCGGGCTCTGCTCTCCAGCTGTGATCTGCCACTTAATTCCTCCCACTGGATGGGTCTGGGGCCAGAAGCAACTGCAGCTATAGTTCTGTAGCTGCACTACCTCCACTGCCCTTGGGGTGGTAGCTGAACCATGAACTCACTTCACTCTGTCCCCACAGTTTTTCACATCAACCTTCTCTCTTGTCTGGTGTTTGTGGGTTGAGAGGTCTGGTAACTGCCACAGCTCACTGATTCAGGGCACTAGGGCCTGTTCTTCCCAGCTCCCATTCTGGTTGGTCCAGGCGCAGCCCACCCTGGGCTCTGCTCCTTTTTGCTCCTGGCTCTGTGCATGATAGACCTTACCCAGTGACCATCCAAGGTGTCCTGGGCTGGAGCCCTGCTTCCCTTTGCTATTTTATGGCTTCTTCAGTTCTATAATTTGTTCAGAGCCATTTTTATTGGTGTTTGGAGGGTCCTGGGTGAGAGCCCTAGGCAAGTCCCTGCTTTCCAGCTACCATTTTGGTTCCCCGCCACCCTTGCTTTTCTAAGACATTATTTGTACTAGGTCTTTTCTAGCCATCATTTTCCATGAAAACATCACTTTCCAGTGGCCTATTTTTTAAAGATCTCCATAGGTGATAAATTGTTAATAGGATCAAATTCCTGTATTAAATTGTTGATAGAATCACAAACTATCATGAGGGTTCTTAAAGGTGCTCTAGGTAGTCCAAACTTCATTTTGTCGATGATGAGTAGAGGTTCAGAAAGATTAAATTTTTAAAGGTGTTAAACCTACAGAGATAGGTTAGAGCTGGATTATCAAGGACATTCAATGCCAAACAAAGGAATATATATTTGATGTTAGAAGCAATGAGGGGGTGATGAAACTTATTGAGAAAGAGATTAACATGCTCAGCACTGGGTCCTAGGAATATTATTGAGCATGCCTCATAGAAAGATAAAAATATAGAATTTTAAATCTTAAGGAGACCTTAGAGATTATCTAATTCAATCCTCTCATTTTGCAAATGAGGAAAACATTTGTCATATATGAAGTATCTATCCACTTGTTTATGTTTCAAATGGTCTCAAATTGCTTCCTGGCTTTAGATTGATTTGAAATATTTTGGGTCACAAAAATCTCTAAGGTTTAGCAAATTTCTCCTGCTGAAATACTTTGATGCAAATTTTTTTCAGTATTTTTAATTTAAAAATTAGAATGCAAATCTAATGTGTAATTGGAGAAGATATCATGTTCCTTGAGTAAACAAGATATATGTTCAGTGTTTCAATAAATAAGTGTTGGGCAAATTTAATGTGGATTTGCAAGAATACATTTTTTAACTAATTCTTTCCTTTCCATTTCATCTGTGTTTGATTTGCTTTTTACATCTTAAGCTAAGCCATCCATAGAGCACATGATATAAGGGTGTTGGTATGTGTCTGTTCTTATAATCCAGTGTTTTAATTTATAGACATTTAACTGCCACCACAATGTTACTCAATATTTGGGGAGGGAAATATACTTCAAGCACTTTCATCTGAGTTACTTATAACTAGGCTGCATGAAATTCTAGGAAATACACTTATTATAGTAAATAAACCCATATAAGATTTCATTAGTTTTCTCAATTCTAACTCCTAGAAAGTCCCAATTACAGAAAGATTTAAAAACAAAAACATTGGATATTTTGAAGAGAAAAGATGCATTCAGCCAAAATCTATTAAGCACCTACTTTATTCAATGCACAATAAGGTGTGTGAAAAATGTATAGATTAGACCATTAATGAACCTCATAACAGGTATGAAGATGAATGGATGCATACATGAAAAAGCATTGCTAGAGTTTAGCATATGCAAAGTACTGTGGATATAAAAGAGAAACAGTCCTTACCCACAATGAGTTTATGTTCTAATAAGACAGGCAGCACATATGGGGGAGTGGTTTCTCAGTAAGGTTGTTTTGATCTGGATGTTAAGTGGAATCATAAGACAATCCATTTACAAGCCCCATCCAGAAACAATGGAAGTGTTTAGTTTAATACAGTTTGCAGAATCAGAGGTAGATAGTTGAGTAGTCTTTTTCCAGATGTTTTACATCCTTGTACCTGGAATCTTTACTGTCAATAGATGGTGTTGAGACAGAAAGAAATAGGGTTGGAGTGGGAGAAGAACAAAAGAGGATTAGTAAGAAGCATTTAGGGAAAGCTTAAATCTCTTTAAAATTAAAAAAAAAATCTAAGGATGCTGAATAAGATGTTCCAAAAAATGTGAGCACTTATCTATTTCTTAAGATGACTGAATTTTCATATATTTATGTATTTATATACATGTTTTCTTTGTCTAATTTTTGTTTTGAATGGAATTAATACATGGAGGACTCCAAGGGGGCATTTTTACTTTTAATAAACTGAAAGTATCAGAAAGTAGCATGGAGCAGTACATAGAGAACTAGCCTTGAAATCAGAATGACCTGGGCATTGTACTATATGCTGACTTCATGTGGAGAAAATCCAAAAAAAAATGCCTTTGTTAGCCTATTAGTGGCCTGAGAAAAAAGTGAAGTAGTTAAGTAGCTACAATATAGTAGTTGCTTAAAAATTATTTCATCAATTGTAAAAATTAGAACTTGATCCTCACCACAGTATATCATGCCTTTTTCCAAGTTTTGTGCAAATAATTTCATCATGGACTGGAAATTACTAGAACTTCCCTGATGTTGACTTTCTTTTTAACTTCACTGAATTAAGTCTTTATATGAAATGACTGTTTTGACAACTTCGACAAATCTAATTTGTGATTAGTACTATTTATTATGCAGAATATAATCATTACAAAAGCTAAAAGAAATGGGCCAAAAGTTAATCAATGTGCTGGATATGAGTCCCATTTCCATATAAAACTGAGTTCCATGTTTTCTGGTGTTCTCATTAAATGTGTGTGTATATATATATGTGTGTGTGTGTGTGTGTGTGTATGTATGTATATATATATATGTATATTATATATTGTGTATATATATATATATATATATATATATATATATATATATATTTGATTATGTACACATATATCAGAAAGAAATGAACTTTTCCCTTCCCAAATGCATTGTTACTGAGGCAGGTTACACACTATAGTAAATCAAGGGGAAAAATGAAAAAAAATGCAAAGAAGTCAAAGAATGAAAAATTCTTATTCTTTTGACTTTTTGCTTTTCAATTCAGCTCTCGTAATAAACTAATTTGAGCCTAGATGTTTTCCACTAAAGGAATGGGGAGGGGTTGGGGGTAGAAGAGATGGAGATCCATCCATTTCTTTCCTTCAAGTCCTGCTAACCACATGGAATGCATTAAGTTTCAAATGAAGCCATGAGTGAAAACATTAATATAAGACCTGCATATTTCTTCTATGGGATCTCTCTTGTAAGGGCATTATCAGTCATTCTTTGAAATAGTCCATGTCGTGCAAAGCACTCCTGTGCTCTCTCAGTCTAACATTGCTTTGGCCATTTGCATGATAACTCTGAAGGCCACATTTCAGGAGGAGCCTGAACACAGTTGTATGTCATCAAAGATAACTATTGGTATGGAGGAGGAATAACTTCCAGAGTTTAACTAAAGCTATTTGAGAACTCTTCAGGAGACAGACCAGGAAAATAACATGCATAAACAGGATTTTTAGTAATAATTCAGGCCCAAATTCTATATCCAGCTCAAAAGTGTAAGAAAGTACTACTTGGCACAGTGCCTGCTAATAGGGAAGTTTGTGCACCACCCTAATGATTTGAAAAGTGGTTTTGAAGATTGAATACCTAAACAAAATAAAGCATCTTTATTTTTTATCACCCACAGGAAATTTGAACAGCCAGATGTTTTATTGCTGTCTGAAAGGATCTTACAGAACAATTTAGGAATTGGAAATGAGAGCATTGTAAGAATTACCATAATCTAAATGCACTGATGTAAACTCTTAAATAACTATTCTGTTTTAGAATAATACTTAAATATCTTGTCCAGGTAAAATCTAAAGCATATCTTTAGTGTCATCTAAATTGAATTGTTTCCCTATAGCCTCTTTTGGGGTAGACAAGCTACTGTCTTGTCAGAGTTAAAAAATTTTAAAGTTGGAAAATAATCTTAAGAGCCTATATAGCCCACTTCCCTCATATTAAATATCACAGTTGAGAAAACAGATTTATTAGGTTGTGGGATTTTATCATGGTCGTATAGTTAGTCAATCACAACAATGGAAGGAGAATCAAGTCTCCTGGTTTACAAGCCCTTTATGATTAAGACCAAAAATGTTTTAAATACTGTTTAATGAAGGGAATCCATGTAAGTATATATTTAAGATAATTTATTTCAGAATACTTTTTTAAAATCCTACTCTGTCACTTCATTCAATTCAATCCAACTGAATAAAGATTTGATAAATATTTAAAATTAATTCAGAATAATTCCAAAAGGTAGAAAGTACTAATAGCTGGAGTAGTCTGCCTTGTCATGACTAGCCCATCTCAGTTAGAAGTCCATTACCACAGTTAGTCAAATGATAGATTTTATTTTATCTATCTGCCTACTGAATTTATTCATTCACAAATTCATTTTTATTTGTTCATTCACCATTTATTTATCCATCAATTCATTTATTTATTTGTTCATTATTTATGAATTTGGCCACAGCAACTAATAGAGATCATCAGTTAAGGCATGGAGAGGATTCAAATCAGCAGTGGGAGTACACAGCCCATTGAAGTAACACATTTTTCAAATTTTTAATACGGTATTCCAATAATCTCAGTGAAGATTGTTTTTGGAGGAGAGGAAGGCAGGGCAATTGGGGTTAAGTGACTTGCCTAAGATCACACAGCTTGTGTGTCAGGTGTATGTGGCTGGATTTCAACTCAGGTCCTCCTGATTCCAGGGCCAGTGCTCTAATCACTGCATCACCTAGCTGCCCCTCAGTGAAGTTTTAAACTGTTAAATCCTAAAACTGCAACTGGACTTTTGAGACACCTTATATACAAATTTAACATAAATAAACTGGTGTTGCCATTTTTACCCCTATATTGTTGAAATTATAATTCTTTAACAGCAGTAATACCACATCCCTTTCCACCGATTACTAATTCCTTTGTTTAAATCAACAGCATGAAGTATCCTGGCTACATTGATTTTATCTGCCTCTTTACTGTTCAAACTTCCACCTCTACCCGAGCAGTCTTTTCCACTTGTAGGTAACTTTATCCATCCCCCTTTCCAGGTCCCTTTTAGGTGTTTTTGTCCTTTTATAGGGCTTACATTGTCAGTTTTTGCTTGTCTTTTTATCTTGAGTGTTTAGTGAAGTACCTAGCACCTAAAAATGTTGATAAATGCTCTATCGACCTCTATCAAAATCATCATCATCAATTTCTATTATTTGTGTATATTAGTGAAAATATTTAGCAATTTTTATATTACAGATAAATAATTCTACATTAAAATCAAAATTTGCCTGTTATTGACTGTACTTGATGGTTAATATAGGGATGGAGAGAGCAAATGCTTATTATGCACCTACTACGTTCTAGGCGCTGTGTTAAGCACTTTGCAAGCATTTCATTTGATTCTTATAACAACCCTCCAAATTAGGTATTATTATAATCCTTACTTTATAGCTTAGGAAATTGAGACAGAGGTTAAGTGGTACATACAGCTAGAAATTGTATGAGGCCAGACTTAAACTCAAGTCTTCCTGAGTCTAGGCCCAGCACTCTATCCATTGTATCCACCAAGCTGTCTAAATAGATGCCAAATAAACATTTTAAAAATTTCTTTACTGAAGTTTCTGTTGACCTAGAGAGGTGGAAGGGACCATAGATGTCATTAATTTTACTTTTTTTGTTTTACTTTTTTGTTCTGAACCAATACACAAAAAATAATATTTTAATATATATCCCCCAAAAAGTATTAAGGAGGTTTTAAGTTTTAATAAGTTAAAAACATTTAAAATATTAAAGCTTAAAACTTTTGGGAATATTATACATCAGGACTATTTTATAATAAGATTGTATATAAAATATGAATTTCCATTTCATACATATTACTAAAAACATCTCTGTAATATCCTCAAAACATCATATTTTTCCAAACTGATCTACTTTGCCATGTATTTTCAAAGAGGTGTTTTTTTTGCAACATTATTGCTATTTCTCAGTGGTTCAGGAAAAATAACAAAATCTAGGAAAGGTACCAAAAAAGAGTTAGAAATTTTAAAAGTGTTGACTGAAAGTCAACTGGATAGAAGTTTAAATACCCTTAAGATCTCCCGGCCTTACAACTTTATCATGGTTATAATCATGGGTTGGTGATACACTGGAAAGGGGTGATTTAATGATAAATGTCTGATTTGCCTTGATTGTAGTGCTACTTGGGGAAGGGTATTTCCATATACAACTCTACCCAGCTCTTTTTGGCTACCAAGTCCAAGTGTTATTTAAATAGGAGAATAGTATTCAATTTTATTTTCCTGTGTGTCCCATAGACCTCAGCCAAAAAAGTTTCTTGACAAAGGGATCTGTCAAAAGAGGTGGCTCTGATCTTAATCTGATAATGAAACTAGCCCAATGCTATATACTCTAATGTTAAATTTCTTAGCTTCAAAACTTCTACTAAACTATTCCCTAAGAGACTCCTTGACTGGAATATTAGCTGAGTTTTCAGATATATTTTTAATTCCATAGGTAGCCTCAGCTATCCCAACATTGAGATCACTAGCCATTTATCTTTCTTTCCTGTCCCTGTTTTTAACGTTCATCCTTCAGCTATTTCCTGTCCCATGCCCTCCTTTTGTAACTTACATCATTCTTTTATGCCTACTCTCTATACAATACTAGGGAATTTTGCATATTTAGAGACATGCATAATTGAATAGTGGCAAGAGAGCCAACCTTGGAGTCAGACATAGAGGGATTCAATTCATACCTTTGACTGTGTGACCTGTGCAATTTACTGAAACTCTCAATACCTCTAGAAAACTATAACAATATGAGCTGCAGAGAAGATGCTGATTTTTCACTGATAATAATTAAATATTACCATATTAAATTTAATATCTAACTATTTAATTTCATTAAATATAATATTATTATGTAATAATTAAATATAATTTTATTATGTAATAATAAAATAACTATAATAAGCCAGCAATTAAATAGTGCTTTAGGGTTTACAAATTGCTTTATTTGTCTTGTCTCATTTTTATTCTCACAACAAACCTGTGAATTAGACATAACCTGCTATGCTGATAGAGAAACTGGGTCTTACAGAGGTTTACACAATTGAGCTTGGGCCCTGGGTTACATTCAGAATTCAGAGGAAGCTAGTAAAACTTATATGAAGTGATGTAGAGTGATGTAAGCACAAAAAGGAAAATAAAGAACTACCCATGGTCACAAAGCTAGAAAGTGTCTGAAGTAGGATTTGAACTCAGGTCTTCCTGACTCCAAGTCTCCTATCTATAGCACCCCCTTGCTGGTTAGGCAGAAGTAATAGCAACTAGAATTAACATAGCTTTTATATATTAATTATATTGTTACTGTTGCTCTGATGTTTTTCAGTCATGACTAACTGCGATCTCATTTGGGGTTTTCTTGACAAAGATACTGGAGTGATTTGCCATTTCCTTCTGTACTGTATTTTACAGATGAGGAAACTGAGGCAAATGGAATTAAATGACTTGCCCAAGATCAAATAGCTAGTAACTATCTGAGATCAGATTTTAATTCAGAAAGATGAATCTCCCTGACTCCAGGCCTAGCACTCTGTCCAATGTACCACTAAGAAGCCCATTAAAAACATAAATGTTTATGTGTGTGTGTGTATACACACCTAAACATATATGTATATATACATATATATGTATGCATACATATATAACACAATATCATATGGCTATATATGCATATATATTCGCAAAGTTTTTACATATATCTCATTTGATCCTCATAACAGCGTTGTGAGATAGATGCTCTAATTACTCGTATTTTACAGATAAAAAAAACTGAGGCTTAAATAATTTAATAGACAGCTAATAAGTGTCTGAGGCAGGCTCTGAACCTAGGTCTTCCTGACTTTAAGCCCATAAGTCTATCTATATACCATTAAGCTCTCTGGTACAATAAGTTTCCTCACCAGAATTTCCCTAAATCGATGAAACACAGGCCAGTACAAAAGTATACACTTACACATAATGTGTGCAAAAATACAAACATCCATAGGTGAGTTCTCAGAGCTACTCAACACTAAAAAGAAAGTTAATAGGCTGAAGTATACATAATGAATCCTATGAATGTCACCTGAGTCATATATTTAGCTTAAGAGGTGAAAGGAAAAGAATTTATAAGCTGATTCATTTTAGCTCCTCTTTCCTCACTCATTCTGCTGCTTAGAATAATTTACTATGCTTTTAGGCAACACAGTGTGGTAAAATAGTGGCCTCATAAATTAGCATGCTGTCTCTGTCATTTCCAAAAGAGCTTCTTCACAGTTCCCACATAGGAAAACTGTTTGTGTCTTTTTTCAAGAATTTGGTCAACAATACAGACTACCTGAGCAGCTATAAAGGGACAGATCCTTACTAAACTGAAACTTCAAGAAGACCAAGCCTGCTTGGAAATGTATACTCAGGGAGCTAAACTGGGCACCCAATCACATTCTGAGGTTCGATTACGCCTAATGAAAACATGAGCCACACTGCTTATTGCAAGGCAAGAGAACTATAGCCGACCCTACATCGTTATGAGGCAGAGCTCATTTTAGCCCAATGAGGTGGTTTCTTTTTACATGTGAAATGGATGGAAAGAGCATTTGTTATAGCCAGATAAGAAGTAATCCTCTGGCTTTCAGTCAGATGGATTTGAAAAGCATGATTTTCTTGGAAGGAATATGAATCCCTTGACTGTTTTCTCCTGCCACCGCAGGCACACCACTACTGATTTACAGCAGCATGATGCCTCATTTTCCATCTGCATAATATTTGTGAAGTGGAAAGCTTATGCTAATGTAATGTTCAAATGAGTAAAAGCAGAATTTGTTTGTTTTCCTTCCTGACTACATAGACATTTCTTACAAGTGGCTTGAAAAGAGAGAGGCAGTGAGGTAGAGTAGATAAAAAGGCAGCTAAGAAAGCAGCAAGATCTGGATTCAAATTCACCTCAGCCAATCATTTGATCTCTCAGTGCTTTTGACCATTCTTTAAGTGTGGGATTCATGAATGATAGATTTCAGGTGGTTCACTAACTTGGATAGGGGGGGATGTGTGTTTGTATGTGAGTGTGTGTGTGACATCAGATAGAGACAGACAGAGACAGAGCAAGACAGAGAGAGAGACAGAGAGAGAGATGTTGCTATTCAATCATTTCAATTGAGTCGTACTCTTCATGATCCCATTTGGAGTTTTCTTACAAAGATGCTGGAGTGGTTTGACATTTGCTTCTCTCCCTCATTTTACAGATGAAGAAAATGAAGCAAAAAGGGTTAAGTGACTTGCCCAGAGTCATAGAGCTAGTAAGTACTGAAACTAGACTTTAAGTCAGGTCTTCCTAATTCCAGACCTGGTAATCTATGCACTGTTCTGCTAAGTGGTGCTTGGCATAACTGTTGCTGAATGAATGGTTATTGATTGATAATTATGGTTTTTAAATATATAAAGCAAATGAAATTATAAATAAAAGATATTTTATCGAAATAGTATTTTCAAAAACAAACAAAAAAATCATTGTTCTTAGGACATGGACTAAATTATGCTTAATAGTCAATGTTATATGCTTCTTTAAAGTTATAAGGCCTACTGTAAGAATATTTATTTATTTTATCCCCGTTAATTTACACAGTACTGTAGTTGGCTGGTACTAATACAGGAGAACTTTGACATTTTTATCAACTGAATTTAAAATTGGTTTGTTCTCTGATCAGAACAATGACCAAGCATGATTTCATGGAGCCCCAGTGATGAAGAATGTTACTATTTATCCCACTTCTGGAGAGAGAAGTGAAGAACTTATGCCAAATGAGATGTATATTTTTGGACATGGCCAATGTGTTAATTTACTCTGCTTAATTATGCATATTTATTATAAAGTTTTTGCTTATTCCTCTTTTTTTTCTTCTCAAAGGGAGGAAAAATCATTCTTCTAAATGAAAAAAAATAAAGCTAAAATTTTAAAACCGATTTATGGGGGAAAAAGTTGTTTTTCACCTGAGGACCTTATTAAGGGTATAAAAATGTGGATTTTTTTTCTACCGAGAAAATGATAAAGATCTGTTTACCTCAAAGTAACATTCCCTTACATTCAAGTACTATAACTTGGTTATTCCTCAATTGATGGGCATCTGCTATGTTTTCAATTCTTTGTTACTGTAAAATGTTTTTTTTTTTTAAAGTAGATGTCTATTTTTTTTTCCTTTATTTATTTTTAGTTTACCACACATGGTTCTACATAGTTTTGAGTTCCAGTTTTTCTCCCCTCCCTCCCCCCTCCCTCCCCAAGACGGCATGAAGTCTCATATAACTGTCATGTATAACTTCGCATTGAATTAATTTATGCTCTAGTCAAGTCGTGGAGAAGAATTTTGACCAATGGAATGAATCATGAGAAAGAAGAAACAGAACCAAAAAAACAAAACAAAAAAAAAAAAACCCAAAACCAAAAACAAAAGAGAAGCAGAAAAGGCGAGCATGTAGTGTGCCTCAGTCTGTATTCAAGCTTCACAGTTCTTTCTCTGAATGAAGATAGCATTCTCCATCGTGAGTCCCCTGGAGTTGTCCTTGCCCCTTTAGGTTGCTGAGAGAAGCGCAGTATGTCAGGGTTGGTCCTCACGGAATCCACATATCTGTGGCTGTGCACAACGTTCTCCTGGCTCTGCTCCGCTCACTCAGCATTATGTCGTGTAGGTTTTTCCAGGTTGTTATGAAGTCTGTATCATCCCCATTTCTTATGGCACAATAGTATTCCATCACCTTCATATACCACAGCTTGTTCAGCCATTCCCCAATTGATGGGCATCCCTTTGATTTCCAATTCTTGGCTACCACAAAGAGAGCTGCTATAAATATTCTTGTACATATGGGTCCTTTTCCCGCTTGCGTGATTTCTTTGGGATACAACCCTAGAAGTGGTATTACTGGGCCAAAGGGTATGAACATTTCTATAGCCCTTTGGGCATAGTTCCACACCGCCCTCCAAAATGGCTGGATCAGCTCGCAATTCCACCAGCAATGCAACAATGTTCCAATTTCCCCACATCCTTTCCAGCATTTATCATTCTCCTGATTTGTTATTTTAGCCAATCTGACAGGAGAGATGTGGTATCTAAGAGTTGTTTTGATTTGCATTTCTCTAATCAGCAGTGATCCAGAGCATTTTTCCATATGCCTGTAGATAGCTTTAATTTCTTCCTCTGAAAACTGCCTGTTCATATCCTTTGACCATTTCTCAATTGGGGAATGGCTTGTATTCCTATATATTTGGCTTAGCTCCCTGTATATTTTAGAAATGAGGCCTTTATCAGAGATACTAGTTGCAAAGATTTTCTCCCAATTTTCTGCTTCCCTCCTAATTCTTGTTGCATTGGCTTTTTTTGTACAAAAACATTTCAATTTGACATAATCAAAATTATCCATTTTGCATTTTGTAATGCTCTCTATCTCTTGTTGGGTCATGAATTCTTTACTTTTCCACAAATCTGATAAGTAAACTATTCCTTGCTTTCCCAAATTACTTAGAGTATCAACTTTCACTCCTAAATCATGAACCCATTTTGACTTTATTTTGGTATATGGTGTAAGATATTGGTCTATGCCCAGTTTTTGCCCTACCATTTTCCAATTTTCCCAACAGTTTTTGTGAAATAGTGAATTATTAGCCCAGAAACTGGCTTCTTTGGGTTTATCAAAGAGTAGATTGCTAAACTTGTTGATTTCACCTACTTGTGTACCTATCCTATTCCACTGATCCACACCCCTGTTTCTTAACCAGTACCAGGCAGTTTTGATGACTGCTGCTGTGTAGTACAGTTTAATATCTGGTGTGGCTAAACCACCATCCCTAGCATGTCTTTTCATTAATATCCTAGATACTCTAGACCTCTTGTTTTTCCAAATGAATTTTGTTATTATTTTGTCCAGCTCGGTAAAAAAAAAATTTTGGTAGTTCGATTGGTATGGCACTGAATAGATAGATTAATTTAGGTAGAATTGTCATTTTTATTATATTAGCTCGGCCTAACCATGAGCAACTGATATTTCTCCATTTATTTAGATCTGATTTTATTCGCGTGAAAAGTGTTTCATAGTTATGTTCATATAGGCCCTGGGTTTGTCTTGGCAAATAGACTCCCAAATATTTTATAGTGCCTTCAGTAACTTTTTTTTTTTATTTTTATTTTTTTTTAATGCAATTTATTTATTTAACATATTTGGTTTTCAGCATTGATTTTCACAACAGTTTGAATTACAAATTTTCTCCCCATTTCTGCCCTCCCCCCCCCACTCCAAGATGGCGTATATTCTGGTTGCCCTGTTCCCCAGTCAGCCCTCCCCTCTATCACCCCCCTCCCCTCTCATCCCCTTTTCCCTTCCTTTCTTGTAGGGCAAGATAAATTTCTACGCCCCATTGCCTGTGTATCTTATTTTTTAGTTGCATACAAAAAGTTTTTTTGTTTTTGAACATCTGATTTTAAAACTTTGAGTTCCAAATTCCCTTCCCTCTTCCCTTCCCACCCACCCTCCCTAAGAAGTTGAGCAATTCAACCTAGGCCACACATGTATTATTATGTATAACCCTTCCACAATATTCATGTTGTGAAAGGCTAACTACATTTTGCTCCTTCCCAACCCATCCCGCTTTATTGAATTTTCTTCCTTGACCCTGTCCCCTTTCCAGAGTGTTTGTTTTGATTACCTCCACCCCCATCTGCCCTCCACTCCATCATCCCCCTGCCTTTTATTTATTTTTTTTTATCTTCCTCCCTCTTCTTTCCTGTGGGGTAAGATACCCAACTGAGTATGTATGGTATTCCCCCTCAGGCCAAATCTGATGAGAGCAAGGTTCACTCATTCCCCCCTCACCTGCCCACTCCCCTCCTCTCCTAGAACCGCTTCCTCTTGCCACCTTTATGGGAGATAATCCACCCCATTCTATCTCTCCCTATCTCCCTCTCTCAGTAAGTTACTCTCTCATCCCTTAATTTCATTTTATTTCTTTTAGCTATCTTCCCTTCATCCTCAACTCACCCTGTGTCTGCTCTCTTTCTTTTACATATATATATATATATATATATACACATACATACACATACATACATATACACATAGATACATGCATACATACACATTCACTTATTTATATACATAAACATATATATATGCATATATATATGCATATTCCCTTCAACTACCCTAATACTGAGGTCTCATGAATCATACTCATCATCTTTCCATGTAGGAATGTAAACAAAACAGTTCAACTTTAGTAAGTCCCTTGCAATTTCCGTTTCTTGATTACCTTTTCATGCTTCTCTTGATTCTTGTGTTTGAAAGTCAAATTTTCTATTCAGTTCTGGTCTTTTCACTGAGAAAGCTTGAAAGTCCTCCATTTTATTGAAAATCCATATTTTGCCTTGGAACATGATACTCAGTTTTGCTGGGTAGGTGATTCTAGGTTTTAATCCTAGCTCCATTGACCTCCGGAATATCGCATTCCACGCCCTTCGATCTCTTAATGTAGAAGCTGCCAGGTCTTGGGTTATTCTGATTGGGTTTCCACAATATTCAAATTGTTTCTTTCTGGCTGCTTGCAGTATTTTCTCCTTGATCTGGGAGCTCTGGAATTTGGCAACAATATTCCTAGGAGATTTCTTTTTGGGATCTATTTGCGGAGGCGATCGATGGATTCTTTCAATTACTATTTTGCCCTGTGGCTCTAGAATATCAGGGCAGTTCTCCTTGATAATTTCCTGAAAGATGGTATCTAGGCTCTTTTTTTGATCATGGCTTTCAGGTAGTCCAATAATTTTTAAATTATCTCTCCTGGATCTATTTTCCAGGTCAGTGGTTTTTCCAAGGAGATATTTCACATTGTCTTCCATTTTTTCATTCCTCTGGTTCTGTTTTATAATATCCTGATTTCTCATAAAGTCACTAGCTTCCACTTGCTCCAATCTAATTTTTAAAGTAGTATTTTCTTTAGTGGTCTTTTGGACCTCCTTTTCCATTTGGCTAATTCTGCCTTTCAAGGAATTCTTCTCCTCATTGGCTTTTTGGAGCTCTTTTGCCATTTGAGTTAGTCTATTTTGTAAGGTGTTGTTTTCTTCAGTGTATTTTTCAGTATTTTTTTGGGTCTCCTTTAGCAAGTCATTGACTTGTTTTTCATGGTTTTCTCGCATCCTTCTTATTTCTCTTCCCAATTTTTCCTCTACTTCTCTAACTTGCTTTTCCAAATCCTTTTTGAGTTCTTCTATGGTCTGGGGCCAGTTCATGTTTTTCTTGGAGGCTTTGGTTGTAGGCTCTATGACTTTGCTGTCTTCTTTAGGCTGTATGTTTTGGTCTTCTTTGTCACCAAAGAAAGAATCCAAAGTCTGAGACTGAATCTGGGCGCGTTTTCGCGTCCTGGCCATATTCCCAACCAACTAACTTGACCCTTGAGCTTTTCAGTGGGGTATGACTGCTTGTAGATTACAGAGTTCTATGTTCTACGTTTGGGGGGGAGGTGCCAGCTCTGTCAGAGCCGCACTCCTCCTTCCCCAAGGACCCCCAGTCCAGACTGGGCTCAGATCTTCGGCAGGCTGTGCACCCCTGCTGTGATCCGCCACTTAATTCCCCCCACCAGGTGGGCCTGGAGCCAGAAGTAACAACAGCCGTAGCTGCCCCACCTCCGCTGCCCCCGGGGCTGGAAGCCGAACCGCGAACTCCTTCCACTCCCGCAGCTTTTCCCACTAACCTTCTCCGCAGTCTTTGGTGTTTGTGGGTCGAGGGGTCTGGTAACTGCTCACGTATTCAGGGCGCTAGGGCCCCCTCTGCCCGGCTTCCGGTCTGGATCGTCCACGCCGCTCAGGCTGGGCTCTGCTCCACTCCGTTCCCAGCTCCCAGCTCCCAGCTCCCAGCTCCGTGTGGAATAGAGCTCACCCAGAGACCATCCGGGCTGCCCTGGGCTGGAGCCCTGCTTCCCTCTGCTGTTCTGTGGGTTCTGCCGTTCTAGAATTGGTTCAGAGCCATTTTTATAGGTTTTTGGAGGGACTCGGGTACGGAGCTCACTCTAGTCCGTGCTTACCAGCCACCATCTTGGCTCCGCCCCCTTCAGTAACTTTGAA
Organism: Trichosurus vulpecula; assembly: GCF_011100635.1. Classification (NCBI taxonomy): domain Eukaryota; kingdom Metazoa; phylum Chordata; class Mammalia; order Diprotodontia; family Phalangeridae; genus Trichosurus; species Trichosurus vulpecula. The sequence continues at coordinate 162,439,634 of NC_050577.1, read as the reverse complement.
TGGAATTTCTCTTTCTATCTCTTGCTGTTGGGCTTTGTCAGTAATGTATAGGAATGCTGAGGATTTATGTGGGTTTATTTTATATCCTGCAACTTTGCTAAAGTTGTTTATTATTTCAAGTAGTTTTTTACTTGATTCTCTAGGATTCTCTAGATAAATCATCATATCATCTGCAAAAAGTGATAATTTAGTTTCTTCTTTTCCTATTCTAATTCCTTCAATTTCTTTTTCTTCTCTTATTGCTACAGCTAATGTTTCTAGAACCAAATTGAATAATAGGGGTGATAATGGACATCCTTGTTTCACCCCTGATCTTATTGGGAATGCATCTAGTTTATCCCCATTACAAATAATGCTTGTTGATGGTTTTAGGTAGATGCTATTTATAATTTTGAGGAAGGTTCCCCTTATTCCTATGCTTTCTAGTGTTTTTAATAGGAATGGGTGTTGTACTTTGTCAAAGGCTTTTTCTGCGTCTATTGAGATGATCATATGGTTTTTGCTAGTTTTGTTGTTGATATGGTCAATTATGCTAATAGTTTTCCTAATATTGAACCAGCCTTGCATTCCTGGAATAAATCCTACCTGGTCATGGTGTATTATTCTCGTAATGAGTTGCTGCAATCTTTTTGCTAATATTTTATTTAAAATTTTTGCATCAATATTCATTAGAGAAATTGGTCTATAATTTTCTTTCTCTGTTTTAACTCTACCTGGTTTAGGTATTAGTACCATGTTTGTGTCATAAAAAGAATTTGGTAGGACTCCTTCTTCCCCTATTTTCCCAAATAGTCTGCAAAGTATTGGAATTAGTTGTTCTTTAAATGTTTGATAGAATTCACATGTAAAACCATCTGGCCCTGGAGATTTTTTCCTAGGGAGTTCGTTGATGGCCTGCTCAATTTCTTTTTCTGATATGTGGTCATTAAGAAATTTCACTTCCTTCTCTGTTAGTCTGGGCAGTTTATGTTTTTGTAGATATTCATCCATATCTCTAAGGTTGTCAAATTTATGGGCATACAGTTGGGTGAAATAATTCCTAATTATTGTTTTGATTTCCTCTTCATTAGAGGTGACCTCACCCTTTTCATTTTTTATACTGGTAATTTGATTTTCTTCTTTCTTTTTTTTAATCAAATTGGCCAAAGGTTTGTCAATTTTATTGGTTTTTTCATAAAACCAGCTCTTTGTTTTATTTATTAATTCAATAGTTTTCTTGGTTTCAATTTTATTAATCTCTCCTTTGATTTTCAGTATTTCTAATTTGGTATTTAATTGGGGGTTTTCAATTTGCTCTTTTTCTAGCTTTTTCAGCTGTATGCCCAGATCATTGATCTCCTCTTTCCCTATTTTATTCATGTAGGCATTTAGAGATATAAAACTTCCCCTAAGAACTGCTTTTGCTGCATCCCATAAGTTTTGGTATGTTGTTTCATTATTGTCATTCTCTTGAATGAAATTATTGATTGTTTCTCTGATTTGATCTTTGGCCCACTCACTCTTTAGAATTAAATTATTTAGTTTCCAATTAGTTTTTAGCTTATTTTTCCATGGTGCTTTATTAAAAATGATTCTTATTGCATCATGATCTGAAAATGATGCATTGACTACTTCTGCTTTTCTGCACTGGATTGTGAGGTTTTTATGCCCTAGTACATGGTCAATTTTTGAGTATGTGCCATGTACTTTTGAGAAGAAAGTATATTCCTTTTTATCCCCATTTAGTTTTCTCCAGAGGTCTATCATATGTGCCTTTTCTAAAATTCTGTTTACCTCCTTAACTTTTTTCTTATTTATTTTGAGGTTAGATTTATCAAGTTCAGAAAGGGGGAGGTTGAGGTCTCCCAATATTATAGTTTTGCTGTCTATTTCTTCCTGTAACTCCCTTAACCTCTCCTCTAAGAATTTGTATGCCTTACCACTTGGTGCATATATGTTAAGCAATGATATTGCTTCATTGTTTATGGTGCCTTTTAGCAGGATATAATGTCCTTCCTTATCTCTTCTAATTAGATCTATCTTTACTTTTGCTTTGTCTGAGATTAGGATTGCTACACCTGCTTTTTTTACTTTAGCTGAGGCACAATATATTTTACTCCAGCCTTTTACCTTAACCCTATGTGTATCCCCCTGTTTCAGATGTGTTTCTTGTAAACAGCATATTGTAGGATTATGGTTTTTAATCCATTCTGCTATCTGCTTCTGTTTTGTGAGAATGTTCATCCCCTGCACGTTCAGGGTTATGATTTCTATCTGTGTCTTTTTCTCCATCCTAATTCCCCCTGTTTATGCTTTTATTTCTCCCTTTCCCCTTCTCCTCCCCAACAAAGTTTTGCTTTTGACCGCCGCTTTCCTCAGTTAACCCTCCCTCTTTATTCCCCTCCCTTATCTAACCGTTACCCACTTGCTACTTCTCCTCTTCCTTCTGCCCTCCCCCCTCCCTTTTTCCCCCCTTTCCCTCCCACTTCCCGTAGGACAAGTTAGATTTCTAAACTTATCAGAGTATGTTATTCCCTTCTTGAACTAGATCAGATGACAGTAAAGCTCAAATACTGCTCTTCTCCCTCCCTTCTTTCCCTCTACTATAATATGGTTTTTTGCCACTTCCTTTGGTGTAATTTACCCTTTTCTACAACCTTCTTACCACTTCCCTCATAGCCCTCCCTTTATATCTCTTATTTATATTTTATATCTTTACATCAGTTAATTTATACAGGCATTCACAACCTATGTATATCCCTTTCATTTGTCACAATAGTTGTACCATTCACAAGAATGACTTATATATGTATATGTATATGTATATATATATATATATATATATATACATAAAAAACATACATAAGATGATATAATCCCACATAAAGATGTAAACAATCTAAGCTTATTGGTTAATGAAGTTTGTGGGGTTTTTCCCCCTGGTTACCTTTTTATGTCTCTCTTGAGGTTTGTATTTGGAGATCAAATTTTCCATTGAGTTCTGGCCTTTTCATCAGGAAGGTCTAGAATTCCCTTATTTCATTGAATGTCCATCGCCTTGCCTGGAAAATTATGCTTAGTTTTGCTGGGTAGTTGATCCTTGGTTGTAGTCCCAGCTCCTTTGCCCTTCGGAATATCATATTCCAATTTCTCCTGTCTTTTAATGTGGAAGCTGAGAGATCCTGCGTGATCCTGACTGTAGTTCCACGATATTTGAATTGCTTCTTTTTGGCTGCTTGCAGTATTTTCTCCTTAAGTTTATAGCTCTGAAATTTGGCTATAATATTTCTTGGTGTTTTCAGTTTGGGATCTCTTTCAGGGGGTGATCGGTGAATTCTATCAATGACTATTTTGCCCTCTGGTTCTAGGACCTCTGGGCAGTTGTCTTTGATAATTTCTTCGAAGATACTGTCAAGGCTCCTTTTTTCATCGTGGATTTCCGGTAGACCAATAACTCTCAAATTGTCTCTCCTGGATCTATTTTCCAGGTCAGTTGTTTTGCCAATCAGATATTTCACATTTTTTTCTATTTTTTCATTCTTTACATTTTGTTTTATTACTTCTTGATGCCTCATAGATTCATTAGCTTCCACTTGCTCAAGTCTAATTTTAAATGAGTTAGTGTTTACATTTTGCTTTTGAGCCTCCATTTTCAATTGGTTGATTTCACCTCTCAGGGTGTCCTTTTCTCTCTCTAGATTCTGAATCTCCATAGCCATTTCGCCAATCTTATTCTTTAGGGACTTGATTTCTTCAGTGGATTTTTTCTCCCTTTTTTCCATTTTTTCCATATTTTCTTTTAGCTCCCTAATTTGGTTTTTAAAATCCTCTTTTAGCTCTTCCAGCAGTGCTTTTTGGGCTGGAGACCAGATCATATTAGCTTTTGAGGTATCTGATGTATCTACCGTGTCATTGCTATCTTCTTCTATGTCGATATTTTGATCCTGCCTGTCTCCATAAAAAGAATCTATTGTCCTCGGTTTTTTTGTGTTCTTCTTCATGTTGGATTGCCTTTTGCTGGTGTTAGAACGAATTTCTATCTGTGAGTCTCAGGGCTTTCTGTCCCAGCTTTCTTATTCTGGGGGTTGTGAGTCTAAAATTATAACCTTCAGTTTCCTGAGGTGTGGGGGAGGGGTCTGGCTCCCTGGCGTCTCACTCCCTGTGGGTGCTCTCCAGCCCTTGCTTTTCAGCAATGGTCTCAGCTGTTTGTTGTTTGAGCTGATGACTGGCGCTTCCCCTGGGGGAGCAAGGTTATGTCTGGGCTCCTGGCTTGGCCCCCTGCCGACTCTTCCCCTCTGGAACTAATGAGCTTCTAGTATTTGTCCTGTGAAGCCCCGCTACTCTCTCCTCTGTTTCAGTTCTCTTTTTTTTTTTTCCCCGAGGAATTCTCTGGGTGAGGGGGGGAGGGGTTAGAGCCGCTTACCTAGCCATTGAGTCTTCCGGAAGTTCAAGAGGCCGAGATCCTGAGTTTTGCAAGCGTCAGGAGTGGGTGTTTTCGCGGCTGGTGGCGTTGCGCTGCCTCTCGTCGCTCCCAGAGACTGCCGTCCTGTGTTGGGAGGCCTGGGGATCTCTGCCGGTTTCGGGCGCCCAGCTTTCTCCCAGCCCGTCTCCCACGTGGATTTCCCGGCCAGCCGCTTCCGCCTTGGTCTGGAGCAGCCCCGCACCGAGCACTCTCCGCGCCTGCAGGTTCGTTCCTCTGGCCTTTCAGACTCTCCCGGCTCGGAAATTTGCCCCACGCAGACTGCTCGCGGTTTCTGACTCTCTCAAATCTGCTCAAATTCACTTTTTTATGGGAATCTGACAGACCTTGTGAGAGAGCTCCGGTAAGAGGCTGCCTTCATGCGGCCATCTTGGCTCCGCCCCCCCCTGTAAAATGTTTTGTAATGATTTTGGGGTGTATAGGGCCTTTCTTTCTACCTTTGAAATTTTAGGGACATATGCTGAGCAGTGGGTTATTTGGATCAAAGGGTATACGGATATTTTATTTAGTTTCTTAGCATAATTGCCCATTGTTTCCAGGATGTCTAGACCAATTCACATATCCACTGACACAAGAAATTCTTATGCTTTTTATCTATTCAAAGTTGAAAGAAATCTCATAGATGTTTTGTTTTCTATTTGCTTATTAGTGGTAGATTCTTCTTATTTCAATCTCTTCTTTCTCTAATCTAATACACACTCCAAATGATTTCCCTTAAGTGCATAATTGACAATGTAACACCCCTCCTCAAAATGCAATGAATTCCTATTGCTTCTAGGATAAAACATAAATTTCCTATTTACCTTTTAAAGCTCTTCTTCCACAATGGGCCCCAATTCATGTTTTCAACATTATACCTTATTTCTCTGCCCACATGTTCCAGTGAAATTGGCTTGCTCCTTCTTCCTTGCACATGGCACCAGTACTTCCTATCTCCACACCTTTGTACTGCTTCTCCACTGCATTTGTTTTTTTTTTTTAAGCTGGACTTTGTATCTTGGATATCAGACTCTTAGCAGACATGTTTGGTACAATGCTTCTTTCTCAATCAGCTGCTTTCTTTTTATCTTAATTTTGTGTATTTTTATGCAAAATCTTTTATCTTTAAATTACTTTAGCAGAAGACAAGGGTATGCTAGAGTCAATTCTTACTGGTTGACCAAACACTATAAATCAAAGATAGAAATATTGTTTTAGTGATTGCCTAGTCTTAAGAAAATGATGAAGAAAATGTTAATAATACAGATTAAACTTTAAGGTGTGTCACTTGATTTGAATATTAAGTGTAATGCCCTAGGAAAAGTATATTGGGTACTTTTCACAGCTATAGCTAGGAAGGTGGAGGGAGATGTGAATGCTCAAAGAAAAAAGGTTTTGTAAGAAGAAAATTAACAGAATTAGATACATCCATGTCTATTTATATATGTATATATCTATATGTGTGTGTTTCTGTGTATGTACAGACACACACACACATCCAAACATATATATCCTTTCCATTTTGATAGCATTTTATTTTATGAATTTACAGGTATTAGTCTACAATGAGATGAATATGCTTCACCAGACCCCCAAAGGGGTATGTGATGCAAAACAGTTTAAGAACTTTTGGACTAAGGCTGTAACTTTGAGAGAAGCTGCTGACCATTACTGGTTTAAGGAGGCTTCTGTACAGAAGAAATTACATGTATTTCCCTATCCAATTCTTGCACAGATCCTGTTCATGGGTGTTTTTTATGTTAAGGTTTTCCTTCAAGACTGACTATGCTTTGAGACATACGTTTTCACAAGGAATTCTCTGCACAGCATAGTGTAGGGAGGTGTTCTGGCTATCAGATGGTTCAACTGATAGAATATTACACATATAGTCAGAATATATGTGGAATTTTAGAATTTCAGACTTAGAAGGCACCTCAAAGTCCACCTAGTCCAACTCAAGACCTGAAAACATTTCTATTATTCTGCAATTGAAAACTGTTATGAAGTCTTTATTTTTCAGAAATATCCCCTTTGGTTTTTTATGACAGTGAGAAAAAAATTTAGAAATAATTACCAGCATAAAACTTGACTTTTAAGCAGATTGCCACCTATTAAAAATATTACAATGGTTAGCATGATATTCAGATAGAGGCAGTCACCCAGATGTTACATTTTTCTCACTTTAGAGCCATTTTTTTTTCTGTATACCATTTGGCCTCATTTGAGGCTTAGAATGTAGGACTGAATTATCTTTCATCTTTATTTGGCCACTCATTAAATAAATGTATATCTATACATGCATACATACTTTATATATACAAACATAGACATATATACATACATAATATACATATATGTGTATTTATACACAAATATACATACTTGCATACACGTGTATATTGTGTGTATAGGTATAGATATAGATATATGTCATTCCTATTTTATCCTATAATCGTATGCATACAAAGACATTTGTCCACATGCTTACACATACATACTGGAGGTAGAAAGATAATTGGTTAAAGTGGATTGAGTATCATCCTTGGAGTCAGGAAGCCAACTCTCTAAGACTGTAAGTTTCAAAGAATATGTTCATCTGTCTTTGTGGCAGGAGTCCCAAGAGTATCCCCCACTGGTGAATTTTCAGGATCACACACACACACACACACACACACACACAACCATATATTTTGGTATAATTGTCTTCCTTTCCATTTTGATAGTATTTTATTTTGTGATTTCACACACACACACACTCACAATGCTGTTGTCTTCACTATGGCTTATAGGTAATCATATTGAATCATTTGAATCTCAATCTTGAGAATAGAATCCTACATGCTATTGCTAAAATATTATGCTGGATTGAGAGGGGGATAGTCTGATTTTATTCCTCTGGGTTTTGCATGTGAGCATTCAAAAAAAGTAGCATCATGGTTGATAGGAGCAGATATAGGTATGGCAGTGCTGTTCTTTGGAAGGAGTCTTGGCTCTTATATCCAAACATCTGGGTATAAATTTCAGCTCTATGGCTATCAGTCAGCATGATGCTTCATGTACCCGAGACTGAGTTTCTTCATCTATAAAAGAAGGCTATTTGACTAGGTGACCTGTAAAGCCTCTTCATAGCTTTAAATCAAAGAGAGACAGGTGAAAATAGGTTTGTTTTCAACTTCTATTAAGATGGGTAGCATCTGTAGGGTAAAAATATATTGGATTTATGCATTATGGAAAAAAATATTCCAATCAGTATAAAAAATTTGCCTATGCCTTTGCCTATGCCACATCTATGTGGCAAAGTATATAGGACACTGGGGCTGGAGTTAGTTGGACCTGAGTCCAAATCCAGCTTCAAAGACTTATTAGCTGTGTGACCCTGGACAATCCCTAGGTCCTTCAGTTTCCTTATCTACAAAGTGGGAATAATAGCACCTACTGTCCAGAGTTGTCATGAGGATCAAATGAGAAAATATTTATAAAGCACTTGGAAAACATCATCATCATCATCACCATCATCATCATCATCATCATCATCATCATCATCATCATGGCAGCTAGGTGGCACAGTAGATAGAGCTCACAGATCTTCATGAGTTGAAATCTGGCTTCAGACCTTCCTAGGTATATGATCCTGGGCAAGTCACTTAACCCTGTTTCCCTCAGTTCCTCAATTGTAAAATGAGCTGGAGAAGGAAATGTCAAACCACTCAAGTATCTTTGCCAAGACAACCCCCAAATGGAGTCATGAAGGATTGGACACAACTGAACAAAATAACAACACCACCTATTATTATTGTTGTTATAATAGTTGTTGTTATTATTGCTATTCCCATCAGGTCAACTTTCCTTATTTCATCAGCTTTGGTTTTCAGTAGCTATGGTTGTTAAGATCAGGACTACAACACTCATTGAAGTAGTTGACAGATCACATTTCCACCAGGGCTGCTTTCCAGTACAATGCACACAGGTTGGAAACAAAAATAGTGGTCATAGGAATAATGCTACTCCTTATGGTTACCTGTGTGTCACTGCGAATTAGTCAGTGGTTAACATTGGTGGTAGTGATAAAAGTAGACTACTTCTACCCTCAGCAATAGTGGGTCACAGAGATTTCTCCCCTCAGTGATGGCTTTGGGATCATGCTAGAAGAAGGACCAGTGGTCTTGGGGGTCACTGTTATTCACTGGGCTCTTAGGTTCAAATTTGTGGGTAGTTTCCATCAAAGTCTGAGAGGTGGTTTGCAGCCAGCCAAAACTTGGGCTTCTCCAAGGAGATCTCCAACAGGCATAAGACTGAGGAGTTCAATAAATTAAAAAAAAACCTGGAGGCGTTTGCCATTTTCCTCTCTGGCTCATTTTCCAGATGACTTACTGAGACAAACATGGTTGAGTGACTTGCCCAGGGTCACATTCTGTAACCAGCTAGTACATTCTGTTTCCTATCTCTTCCTTAGGGTACCCTGCTGCTTCAGCTAATCTGTCTTGTCTGCTCTGAAGGTGACAGTTAATTAGCGGTTAGTGAAGTTGATGGTCTCCTTCTCAACAAGAATTGCTTCATGCTATTATGTCTGGTTGATCTCAGTAGAAGGGTAGTGATCCGGTGGAGGCTAGTCTTCCAAGGGTTTTTAGGCCAAGCTGTTCAAGACTGAGGTTGATAATAACTGTACCCACCTCAGGGTGTTATTGTGAAGGTCAAATGAAAGATGTAAATAAAGCACTTTGCGAATGCACTTTGTAGAAGTTCTGTGAGCTATCATAGTTATTGTAACCATACTGAACATTCACCATCAAATTATCAATTAATCTACCATAACCCAAACCTGTTAAGGGCGAGTATCTTCCTAGTCTACAGACAAGAGAGTGTCTGGCATGCGGACCCAGAAGTAATAGACACATCTTTGCTTGAGAGAGAGATTTGAGGGTACTTACAAACACCTGCACCACCAGGAGGAAATAATTATCTTAATACAAGTCTGTCAATAAGGACTCCTATATAATGAAAATAAATTAGAAAGTAACAGTAATTCCAAAGATATGAAATATACAAAGAATTCGGAAAGGAGAATGGTAATGGATTATCAAGAAAGACCTCTTTAAGGTCCTTCAGCCCTTGCCTTGCTCACCAGAGAGCCCATCCTGGGTCATCTCCAGTCATTCTGATGAATATCTGGTCACTGGATCCAAATGGCTCTGGAGGAGAAAGTGAGGCTGGAGACCTTAGACATCCCTCCCCCACTCAGATAAAAGTCAACTGGCAAGTCATTTCATCATTTCCCTGATGTCATAGTCCTCTTCAAAAATGAAGGAAAAACACAGCACAACAGCAACCAGAGAGCCAAGCAGTGCTCTTTTGCAACTACAAAAAAATGGCAAATCTGAGCCAATTATCTGCTGTTCTTAGCTAACAAGAAAGAGAAGATTCAAAAGAAGAGAACAGAAGATCCTAATCTAGATATTTTTAAGTTCCACCTATTGCTTCTACTCTAACCAGGTCACATGTTCTCTCTTGCCTGCTCCTTATTTTCTCCCCTGTTGACATAGGAGGCAAGGCCTTATCTTCTATAGTCCAAGCAGTGCAAATCCAAAGGTGGAAGTATCTCCTCCTTCTCCTGCGAGGGAGTCATTTTGAATCTAAGGGATCCTTCCAATATTCACGATAGGAGTTGCCCTAATTCTGCCAATGTGATTCCTTGGATAAAACAATTGTAAATCAAAATGTCTCTGCCCTGTTCATAACATAAAGTCAATCTCTCGATCCAGTCAGTCTGGAACCCTTTTCTGAAACATTCTGGTTAAAATATTGGAAGGGGAAGGCACCATTTCTACCTTTTGCCTAGAAGTCAACTGGCTGCCAGTTGGTAAATTTTCATACTACCACAGATGTCTTAGCAGACAAATTCCTAATAATGGACCTTTGTCATCTTTGGAACATACCTAACCAAAGTAATATACATTTCATGATGTTAATAAAAGAGCAATTAAAATTATACAATAAATTTTCTATATTTGCTCATTTAATTTCTTATATATCTATTTTCTTAAGCATTTTTTAAATTTCATTTACTTATTTATTTATTTCTTAGATTTATTTATTTATTTTCAGTTTACCACACATGGTTCTACATAGTTTTGAGTTCGAGATTTTCTCCCCTCCCTCCCCCCTCCCTCCCCAAGACGGCATGGAATCTCATATAACTGTCATGTATAACTTCGCATTGAAATAATTTATGCACTAGTCAAGTTGTGGAGAAGAGTTTTGACCAATGGAATGAATCATGAGAAAGAAGAAACAGAACCAAAAAAAAAACAACCCAAAAACAAAAACAAAAGAGAAGCAAAAAAGGCGAGCATGTAGTGCGCCTCGATCTGTATTCAAACTTCACAGTTCTTTCTCTGGATGAAGATAGCATTCTCCATCGTGAGTCCCCTGGAGTTGTCCTTGCCCCTTAGGTTGCTGAGAAGAGTGCAGTATGTCAGGGTTGGTCCTCACGGAATCCATATATCTGTGGCTGTGCACAATGTTCTCCTGGCTCTGCTCCGCTCACTCAGCATTATGTAGTGTAGGTTTTTCCAGGTTGTTATGAAGTCTGCATCATTCCCATTTCTTATGGCACAATAGTATTCCATCACCTTCATATACCACAGCTTGTTCAGCCATTCCCCAATTGATGGGCATCCCTTTGATTTCCAATTCTTGGCTACCACAAAAAGAGCTGCTATAAATATCCTTGTACATATGGGTCCTTTTCCCGCTTGCGTTATTTCTTTGGGATACAACCCTAGAAGTGGTATTGCTGGGTCAAAGGGTATGAACATTTCTATAGTCCTTTGGGCATAGTTCCAAACTGCTCTCCAAAATGGCTGGATCAGCTCACAACTCCACCAGCAACGCAACAATGTTCCAATTTCCCCACATTCTTTCCAGCATTTATCATTTTCCTGTTTTGTTATTTTAGCCAATCTGACAGGATAGATGTGGTATCTAAGAGTTGTTTTGATTTGCATTTCTCTAATCAGTAGTGATCCAGAGCATTTTTTCATATGCCAATAGATAGCTTTAATTTCTTCCTCTGAAAACTGCCTGTTCATATCCTTTGACCATTTCTCAATTGGGGAATGGCTTGTATTCCTATATATTTGGCCCAGTTCCCTGTATATTTTAGAAATGAGGCCTTTATCAGAGATACTAGTTGCAAAGATTTTCTCCCAATTTTCTGCTTCCCTCCTAATTCTTGTTGCATTGGCTTTTTTTGTACAAAAACATTTCAATTTGACATAATCAAAATTATCCATTTTGCATTTTATAATGCTCTCTATCTCTTGTTGGGTAATGAATTCTTTACTTTTCCACAAATCTGATAAGTAAACTATTCCTTGCTTTCCCAAATTACTTATAGTATCAGCTTTTACTCCTAAATCATGAACCCATTTTGACTTTATTTTGGTATATGGTGTAAGATATTGGTCTATGCCCAGTTTTTGCCCTACCATTTTCCAATTTTCCCAACAGTTTTTGTGAAATAGTGAATTATTAGCCCAGAAACTGGCCTCTTTGGGTTTATCAAAGAGTAGATTGCTAAACTTGTTGATTTCTCCTACTTGTGTACCTATCCTATTCCACTGATCCATACCCCTGTTTCTTAACAAGTACCAGGCAGTTTAATTTTTTTTATTTAAATTTATTTATTTAACATATTTAGTTTTCAGCATTGATTTTCACAACAGTTTGAATTACAAATTTTCTCCCCATTTCCACCCTCCCCCCCACTCCAAGATGGCATGTATTCTGGTTGCCCTGTTTCCCAGTCAGCCCTCCCCTCTATCACCCCCCTCCCCTCTCAACCCCTTTTCCCTTCCTTTCTTGTAGGGCAAGATAAATTTCTACGCCCCATTGCCTGTGCATCTTATTTTTTAGTTGCATGCAAAAACTTTTTTTTTGTTTTTGAACATCTGTTTTTAAAACTTTGAGTTCCAAATTCTCTCCCCTCTTCCCTTCCCACCCACCCTCCCCAAAAAGTCAAGCAATTCAACCTAGGCAACACATGTATCATTATGTATAACCCTTCCACAATACTCATGCTGTGAAAGGCTAACTACATTTTGCTCCCTCCCAACCCATCCCGCTTTATTGAATTTTCTCCCTTGAACCTGTCTCCCTTCCAAAATGTTTGTTTGGATTACCTCCAACCCCATCTGCCCTCCCCTCCAACATCCCCCCCTTTTATTTTTTTTATCTTCCTCCCTCTTCTTTCCTGTGGGGTAAGACACCCAACTGAGTATGTATGGTATTCCCTCCTCAGGCCAAATCTGATGAGAGCAAGGTTCACTCATTCCCCCCTCACCTGCCCTCTCGCCTCCTCCCATAGAACTGCTTCCTCTTGCCATCTTTATGCGAGATAATCCACCCCATTCTATCTCTCCCTATTTCCATCTCTCAGTACGTTGCTCTCTCATCCCTTAATTTCAATACACACACACACACACACATACATACACACACACACATATATATAAAACACACACATATATATACAAACATACGCATACATACATATACACATAGATATATACATACATACACATTCACTTATATATATACATAACCATATATATATATATATATATATATATATATATATATATATATATATATGCATATTCCTTTCAGCTACCCTAATACTGAGGTCTCATGAATCATACACATCATCTTTCCATGTAGGAATGTAAACAAAACAGTTCAACTTTAGTAAGTCTCTTGCAATTTCCGTTTCTTGATTACCTTTTCATGCTTCTCTTGATTCTTGTGTTTCAAAGTCAAATTTTCTATTCAGCTCTGGTCTTTTCACTGAGAAAGCTTGAAAGTCCTCTATTTTATTGAAAATCCATATTTTGCCTTGGAGCATGATACTCAGTTTTGCTGGGTAGGTGATTCGAGGTTTTAATCCTAGCTCCATTGACCTCCGGAATATCGCATTCCAAGCCCTTTAATCTCCCAATACAGAAGCTGCCAGATCCTGGGTTATTCTGATTGGTTTTCCACAATACTCAAATTGTTTCTTTCTGGCTGCTTGCAGTACTTTCTCCCTGATCTGGGAGCTCTGGAATTTGGCGACAATATTCCTAGGAGATTTCTTTTTGGGATCTATTTGAGGAGGCGATCGATGGATTCTTTCAATTTCTATTTTGCCCTGTGGCTCTAGAATATCAGGGCAGTTCTCCTTGATAATTTCTTGAAAGATGATATCTAGGCTCTTTTTTGGATCATGGCTTTCAAGTAGTCCGATAATTTTTAAATTATCTCTCCTGGATCTATTTTCCAGGTTAGTGGTTTTTCCAATGAGATATTTGACATTGTCTTCCATTTTTTCATTCTTTGGTTCTGTTTCATAATATCCTGATTTCTCATAAAGTCACTAGCTTCCACTTGCTCCAATCTAATTTTTAAAGTAGTATTTTCTTTAGTGGTCTTTTGGACCTCCTTTTCCATTTGGCTAATTCTGCCTTTCAAGGAACTCTTCTCCTCATTGGCTTTTTGGAGCTCTTTTGCCATTTGAGTTAGTCTGTTTTTTAAGGTGTTGTTTTCTTCAGTGTATTTTTCAGTATTTTTTTGGGTCTCCCTGAGCAAGTCATTGACTTGTTTTTCATGGTTTTCTCGCATCCTTCTCATTTCTCTTCCCAATTTTTCCTCTACTTCTCTAACTTGCTTTTCCAACTCCTTTTTGAGTTCTTCTATGGCCTGGGGCCAGTTTGTGTTTTTCTTGGAGGCTTTTGTTGTAGGCTCTATGACTTTGTTGTCTTCTTTAGGCTGTATATTTTGGTCTTCTTTGTCACCAAAGAAAGAATCCAAAGTCTGAGACTGAATCTGTGCGCGTTTTCGCTGCCTGGCCATATTCCCAACCAACTAACTTGACCCTTGAGTTTTTCAGTGGGGTATGACTGCTTGTAGATTAACGAGTTCTATGTTCTACATTTGGGGGGGGGAGGTGCCAGCTCTGTCAGAGCCACACTCCTCTTTCCCCAAGGACCCCCAGTCCAGACTGGGCTTAGATCTTCAGCAGGCTGTTGCACTCCTGCTCTGATCTGCCATTTAATTCCTCCCACCAGGTGTGCCTGGAGCCGGAAGTAACAACAGCTGTAGCTGCCCCACCTCCACTGCCCCGGCTGGAAGCAGAACCGCGAACTCCTTCCACTCCCTGCAGCTTTCCCCACTAACCTTCTCCTCAGTCTTTGGTGTTTGTGGGTCGAGGGGTCTGGTAACTGCCGCAGCTCACATATTCAGGGCGCTAGGGTCCCCTCCGCCTGTCTTCTGGTCTGGATGGTCCATGCCGCTCAGGCTGGGCTGTGCTCCACTCTGTTCCCAGCTCCCAGCTCCCAGCTCCGTGTGGAATAGACCTCACCCAGAGACCATCCAGGCTGTCCTGGGCTGGAGCCCTGCTTCCCTCTCCCTTCTTAAGTATTTTAATAGTTTTTTTTTTTATTCCTTGCAAAAGAGCTCCAAAATATTAGCAAGTAAAACTTTAAGGTTTTTTGAGGCACTTCAAGGTGAGCATACTAAATGAATTGTATTTTAAATATAATTAGATAAAAAATTAATATGATTATTCTTGAATAGAACATAATGTAATAAGTGTGAATCAAATTATGGTACTTCATTTGTTTTTGATTCTCTCAAGGTACCTTTCCATTTCTTTTCTTTTTCCACCTCAAGAAAGTTCATCAGTTCTAAATACTTCTTGATTTAAAGTCTTGCCTTCAACCCCAGGGAAACTCTAACTTTGACATGTTTAATGGATGCCATCAAACTGACTTTTAAAGAAAGCAGGGCTTCCCATGACCTCATCTCTATAATTAAATTTCTCATTAAATTTCTGGAACAATAGAACTAATAGAAATTGCAATGTGAGTTTCTCTTATCAACTGAGATCTCATTTAATCAGTTCATGATTTACCTGCATATGACTTAATTTTCTACAAATCTTCACTGAGTTTCAAAAGCTAATTGCTCTCCTGCTGGTACACTACTGTGTGCTAATGCAAGGTTTTTACAACATAAAAATGAAAACTCTTAACATGAGTAATATAAACATATATGTTTAATGTGCTGAAACATTTAGCTAATCGTGTTTTGACTATATTATGTCAAGCACATAGAAATTTGGAAAATATGAATTATTTAATACCTTTGTTTGTATTTTTAAAGCATTTCATCTGACCTTGACACTGGATAGCTACATTCTTTATGTATTATATTTGTGTTGGTTTACTGGTTGGAAATGCAGGCAGCAATGACCCAAAAATCCCATTAGTCCTCAGGTGCATAGGGAATTAAGTGTAGAATGGAAGGAACCTCCAATCATGTTAATTCAAAGAATAATACTGAAGGAGTTTGGCAAGCTCTGAAAGTAAAGCTGGAGTACACGTAAAAAAATAAGTGTGGGTTAGGGCACTCCAACTTTTAGAGAATTCATGAAGAGATCCAATTATAACGTAAAAGGTAGAGAGGAAAAGTCAAAGACAAAGCAACACACAATTGGAAATACCTTTCAGTTCATTTTTTCAGTCATGACCCCATTTTGGCAGAGATATTAAGTGGTTTGTCATTTCCTTTCTCAGCTTATTGTGTAAATGAGGAAACTGAGGGAAATATGGTTTAGTGACTTGTTCAGAGTCACACAAACTAGCAAATGTCTGAGGCCACATTTGAATTCAAAAAGATGAGTCTTCTTCCAGGCCTGGCACGCTATCCACTGATGCACCTAACTGCCCTGGAAATATCTTGGGCAGAAAAAAAAAAAACAAATAATAAAACCAGTTACTTGTCAATAAAATGAAAATTGATGAAAAGATAAGAGGTACACAGTAAGTTGTACTCAGAAAGGGTAGGACATTGAAAATAAGTGACAACAATCATGCAATTTTCTCTAAAATAAAACTCCCAGTGCAAAAAAAAAAATATACAAACTACAGAGAATAAAGGGCTAGGCCTACAGTCAGGAAGGTCTGAGTTCAAATCTGGCCTCAAACACTTACCTTCTATTTGCCTCAATTTCCTCATCTGCAAACTAGGGAGAATAATAAAATGTGCCTCTCAGAGTTCTTCTAAAGATCAAATAAGGCAGCATAGTGCCTAGAACATAATAGATGCTATATAAATTATAGTTATTATTATTATTTGTCTTTTGATAAAGGTCATATATACTGATAAATAATGATCATCTTATATTCTTGTCTATTCAGCCAACCTATGTACTTAATTGACATCAGGGGTATTTCATCTTGAATATGAGGGGATGCATAAGGAGGCTATATCTGCCCCCACTGAAAAACTATTTTTCAGTTAAGAAAGGGTAAAGGGGAAGATTCGGAAAGTATTGGGTAATGGACACCAATGTTTTCCACAGAAATCTCTCATCCTCTCCTTTCCACTTAGCACATTCTGTCTAATCTTTTATTTATACATGTTTGCTAATTAGTAGATCTTGGTTTCTCTGCACTTCCAAGCTTTGAAATGTACATTTGTGAAGGTAGATGTGACTGTTTTCTTAGCTTTCCAATGACCAACCGTCATAAAATAGAGAATTTACCTTGTAATCTACCCTGGATCAGTAGTGTCAAGAGAAGGGATTTTACACGAGACAAATGTTTCCACCCAACACCAAATATTTCAACCATTTGTCATAAAGAGTACCTCTCATTCTTAACCTTCCTCTCTGACAATAATCTGGTTACAGAGAGTTGAAGAATGCTCTTTGAAAAAGAGACAATTACAGTTGGGAAATTGGTTTAAAAAGTTAGAAACAAAAGTTGTAAAAGCAAAGGAGGAAAGAATGTAAAATAAAGCTTGGAATTAGGCGTTGCCACCTACACTCATTTCTATAAATGTATTTACAATTCCTGTATAAAAGCATGTTAAATGTATGAAAGAAAACAAAGTTTTTTATTCTACTAAGGCCAATTGAATTTCACATGATATAAAATGTTATAAATATAACAGTATCTCCATACATAAATTACTTTAACTTTATAATCACCTAATTTTATTGATCATTCAGATATATACAATCATAATAACAGCACAAATAGGCACACAGATAACACAATACCAGAAACTGGGGAGGAGGGGGAATTGACCAAAACTCTCCAAATGGCATACTGTCATCAGTTATTTTTTGGCATTACAAATTCCATTTTTATTCCACAAAGATACTTTTTAAATATTTAAATACATCACTAATAAAAGGTAAGCCACTATCACATATGAAACTTTTCAAGCTTCTAACTATATTCCTATAACTTCGCTCCCACTCTCAGTAGATGATTTCACTTTATAGATAAAATTCAGGCCATAACACATAGTTTCCCAGCCTCAAAAAGTCTCCATTCATGGCCTCTCTGCTGGTATCAGAAGATTAGGTGATAGGGAAGGGAAGCAAAGAAGGTGGAGTAGAGAAGCATTCAGCAGAGCTATCCCAAATTTGCTTCCAAACAACTCCAAAGCAATGCTTCAAATAAAATTCTGGAGCAGCAGAATCAACAAAAGATTATGTGAAATAATTTTCCAGCTCAAGGCAACTTAGGAGGTCAGCAGAAAAAGGTGTGTCTCACCAAGGTGGTAGTCAGAATTACAGCTCAGGCCACTCTGCAGTGCCAGATAAGGGCCTTGGAAGTAGCTACATTAGAAGCAACAGCAGCAGCTTCAAGAGCTCTCAGTACATGGATGGGAGTTGGTGTCTGACAACTGGTCAGAAGGAAGCTGCAAAGGACCCTCTGCTGTCACTGGATTCAAGACTTTGTTGCATTGCCCAGATACAGTTTTAGGTCCCAGTCCCAGTGCCAAAAGGAGCAATAGCACTTGTGGCCTCAGTGGAGCTCTTGACTTATTCTTAGTTCCAGAGCAGAGAGCAGTGTTGGTGGTCACTTGAGTGGGAATAGGGACCCCGGTATCAGTTCCAAGATAGACGGAAGTACAAATGATCATGAAAGCAGAAGAACAAGGGACCTAGGAACAGTCCCAGGAACTGGAGGAGTGCTAACACTGGTGGCTGAAGGGGAACAAGGACACTTTCTGGGTAAAGACCAGAGCACAGGCCAGGAGAGCAGTGACCACAACTCTCCTTAGATCATACCACCTGGGAAGCACCAAAAACATACAAATAAACAAAACTAGCTATGGAAATAGTAGCATGAAAGGGCTGAAGTTTGGAACTGTGCCCCCTCCACCTAAGAAAGAAACAGTGTTCAACTTTAACATAAACTGTAAAATAAAGTTAAAAATCAAGAAATGAGCAAATAACAAAAAAGAAACATAACCATAAAAAGCTTCTATAGTGACAAGGAAGTTCAAAACATAAACACAGAAGAAAAAAGTCTGTAAGCAAAGCTTCAAATAAAATTGCAGACTGGACACAATCTCAACAGGAATTGCTAGAAGAGCTAAAGAAAGAGATAAAAAGAGCAAAAACTATATACTTAAAAATAACAAGTACAAGAGAAAAATGGGAAAAGACATGAGAGCTATGCAAGAAAATTATGAAAAGAGAATTAATAGCTTGATAAGAGAAGCACAGAAATTACTGAAGAAAAAACTCTTTAAAAACTAGAATTGAGCAAGAGGAAACTAAAGACTCCATGAGACATCAAGAAACAAAAAATCAAATTCAAAAGACCAAAAAAATAGAAAAAAATGTGAAATATTTCAGAAGAAAACCAACTGACCTAGAAAAATAGATTGAGGAGAGAGAAATTTTTAAAAAAATCATTATACTACATGAAAGCCATGATCACAAAAATAGATCCTGGGCATCATATTTCATGAAATTATTGAGGAAAACTGTCTAGATGTCTCAGAACTGGAGGATAAAGTAGAAATGAAAACATTCCACTGATCGTTTCTGAAAGAAATCCCAAAATGAAAATTCCCAGGAATATTATAGCCAAAATCCAGAGTTTCTCAGTCAAGGAGAAAATATTACAAGCATCCAGAAACAAAGAAAAAACAATTCACATATCATCACAGTCAGGATTAGAAAATTTAACAGCTACTATTATAAAGGAGGGTAGAGCTTGGGCTATGATTTTCTGGAAGACAAAGGAGCTAGGATAACAATCAAGAATAACCTGCCCGGAAACATTGAATATAATCTTATGTAGGAAAAAAAATTGACATTTAATGAAATAAAGGATGTTCAGGCATTTTTGATGAAAAGATCATAGCAAAATAGAAACTCAGACATTTAAATATGTGAATCAAGAGAAGTATATAAAGGTAAACCTGAGTGAAAAATCATAAAGGATCTAACAAGGTTAAATGGCTTACATTTTCATATAGGAAAATTATTCTAGTAATTTCTAAAAGCATTATAATCATTAGGGAACTTGGAGTCCACTTAGTCAGAGGCCATAGAGATGAGTATATTTTGTTGGGATAATCTCAAAAGAGGATTAGAAAGGTAACAAAGGAGGGTATCAGGAGAAGGGGAAGGTAGAGCATTGATGGGGAAATTTTTCTTGCATAAGAGGGACACCGAGGCAATGTGAGGAGTAGGGGAGTAGGAAATGCTTGAACCTCACAATCATCTGAACTGGTTCAAGAAGGAAAGAGTACATATACACACATTGTTGAGTGCAAAAGTTCAAATTCCCCAATATGGAAATGGGAAGAGAAGGGGCTGAGAGAAAGTAGAGGATGATGGGGGGGGGTGTAAATTAGAGACAGCAGCAGTTAGAAGAAAAATGGACTTTCAAGGACAGGAAAGAGTTTAAAAAAGAGAATAGGATAGAGGGAAATACACAGTTAGCCATTATAACCATGAATATGAATGGGGTGAATTCATCCATGACACAACCATTCTCTTATTTCTCATGACAGTTTTTCTTGATTCTTCCTTAGCATTTGTCATCTTATTTCTAAACAAGTCATCAAGATCTATTTTCATTTCTTTTCATATTATCCCCAGATCCTGGCAGAATTCTTAAAAAAGAATGTGGCCCAGCAAAAACATTTTTTACATATTTTCTTTTTCTTTAAAATATTTCCACTGAAATTATTCTAAAAATATATTATCCAATACAATCCAATAAACATTTAGTGAGTGCCAACTATATGCAAGGCACTGTGCTAAGTCCTAGGTATATAATTAATAAAAAGAAAGACACTGCCTGACCTCAAGTAGCTTACAATCCAATAGGAGAAGACAGCGCACAAAATGAAGAAAAAAAGTCAGATAATTGGGTACAGGGTGCAAATTGAAACTAAGTAGGGCAGCAGATGGAGAGTAAAATGAACCAGAAAAGCCCAGTTTCTACCTTCCATGAAGGAAGACATTGGGAGGAGCTTGATACTTCACTCCCCGTTCCTTCAATTAGAAGGTAGAGTAAGCTGAAGGAAATAGTATCAGTGAAGGAGTTAGTAGCTTGGTGAAATCAGAAGTCATAGGTATCGTATTCTATGGACTTCAAACCAGGCAGGGTATAGATCTTACATTTTCACTTGTCTTTGTGCTTTTTCCTGAGTTTATAATGTTTTTTTTCAACTTATTTAGAGTATTCAAGTTCTAGATTAAGACTATTTTTTCAGAGAGGTCTTCTTTGGATATTTTAATCACTATCTTTTTTTTCTTTTTAGAAATGGACATTGTATAACTTATCATCTGCACCATATAATTTGGCATTTAGTAATAAAGAGTCCAGAATTGTCTTGTAATTGCAGTATGTCTCCAGTGAGATTATAAGTACCTTAATATCAATTAAGAAAGTCTTTCTTCATGTATGGTGGTTCTCATGTCTGCTATGTCTTCTTAGCTTTAGGATCTGAGGCCCCTTTCACTTAACAACTGCAGGTAAACACCACAAGAGGGGGAGAATCATAAGTGAAAGATGAAAATTATATCTATCTATCTATCTTCATACATATGTGTGGGAATATATAAACATTTATATATATACATATATATATATTAGTTTCATATATAAATATGTATAAGGAATTTTGTAGTTGTTTTTTTTTTTTTCTCAAAGGACTGTTCTTATCACAAAGTCATCTGCACAAGTAACACATTTCAAAAACTAGAAATGCCTTTTAAGGATAAATAAAAGTCCAGAATGGAGTGCCTACTAGATAGCGTAATTTCAGGAAGCATGGTAAAATCCAGCATCAGTACCCAAACCCAAGATTTATCCCACCAAAGAAGCACCAAGATGGTCAAAACTATGAGCAATATCTATACCATATGAATATCAAGTTGATCTGAAGAGAAGATAACCCAAGGAGATGAAATTATGTGATTCTACTGAGTCATAATTTAAAACATGCCTTCATTCACCCATTAAAAGGTTTGTGGGTAATGTAAAAGATATCCTTTACTAAACCATCATAATTCAGATTTGGCATTTTGCATTGCCCTGGTCACCAAAAGCCTGCTGTAGTTTATGGTTACATATTTTGGGTACTTATGTGCAGCGGTGATAAAATCCAGTTACCACATTACCATAAGTTAAGTGTTGTCTTAGAGTAGGTTGCTAAATATTAGAAATGGTAAATTTCAAATAATATTGTAAGTTTAGAATTACAAATTCAATCCTTTCTGTCACTGAGCAGCAGTTGATCAAAGCTTTTACAGAGTTCAAAAATCAATTTAGAGTTATGTGTCAGCACAAGATAGTTTTAATGTTGAATTTTAATAAGCATCTATATTTTGAAATTTTGTTATAATGTATCAAATACCATAGCATTCAATAGACAGAAAGACCTTAGCTATTGGACTAAGTATTTATATCTGATAAAAAACTTCTGGGGAAAGTGGAAAGCAGTCCAGTTCTGGGGTTTTACCTCCCACTTAATAAAGCAAAGGTGACAAAAAAATAAAATAACAAATGGTGGAAGACCTATGGGGGGAAAAACAGGCATCAAAGCTAATATACTTTTAGTGGAGTTGTGAACAAGCCCAATTATTCTGGTAAGCAATTTAGTATCATGCACAAAAAGTTACTAAACCCTCATGACTTTTGAGCTAACTATCACATATTCCTCACTATCCCTCCCTGTCCCCCACCCCAAAACTGTGTCTAATAAGCAGTGATGTTCTGTCATTTCCTTCTTTGTAACATCTCTCATATAGTCTTCTTTATCTTTCCCAGAGAGTAGTTTTAAGAATATAACTTAGGTTAAATACACAAAGAAAAGGTGCTTTTAATGGAAGATGCCAAGATTGGGAATCAAGGAGGATGAAGCAATCAGCTCCAGGTGTGGGTTCATGTGAATAAGTGGATTAACCCTGCATTATCAATCAGAGAGGACCTTATTATATATTCAAGAATAATTGTCTGTAATAGAAAACATTATTGGCCTGGGGAGCTGAAAAAGATTAGCACTGCTATGAAAAATCTAGATGTCTCTTAACTGGTCAAAACAGGGCTGACGTCATGTTCCCTGTGCAGTTGGTGACCTATATTTGCTGGCTGATGGGAATTCCCCAGCCTTTTACCATTTAAGCTCCTGGAGAGACATGTGTCTTTATGTGAATATATAGGCTTTATATTATCCTAAGGGTGGGAGGAAAAGAGTCTCATGAGAAGAATGATACTTGAGAAAGTAGGGAATCAGTCCCATATGCGAGCACATCAGACAAGGCTAGTACAGAAATTGAGACAAAGACAAGGGTTGGGAGTGTTAACACAAATGCTGGGTGACCTGGGTACATGATGGCCGTTGCTTCGTGGATGCTACCACTGCTTTTACTTTCATTGCTGCAACCACTAATTAACTGGCAGAGGAGTGAATATCTAAATACTGAGATATCAGGATAAAGACTAAAATAAATGCATGCAGAAAACAATTAAAACATCACTAGCTGTTTTAGAGCCATACTGATGCTGCTTAGAATGGTGAATCCTCCCTTACCCCTTCTTTGCATCATTGCTCAGTCCTTTCTGACTCTGTGTGACTCCACTGGAGGTTTCCTGGGATGGTTTGCCATTTTCTTCTCTAGCTCATTTTGAAGATGAGGAAACTGAGGCAAACAAGTTAAGTGACTGCCCCAGGGTCACATAGTAAGGGTCTGAGGTCAAATTTGAGCTCAGGTCTTCCCAATTCCAGGCCCAGGGCTTTATCCATAGTGCCACCTAGCTGCGTGATTCTTTGCATGAATCCCACTCTAATTCTGTTTCTCCCCCGTTTTTTTCCCCGATACTTCCTTTTCCTTGAAATAAAGTGGTTAACTATTGGACTGCTGATTTGTGTATGTCTGTGAAATGGAATGGAAGTCAAGTGGTCAATTGGAAGGAAATAGAAAGCATCTTCCCTGAAACAATGAAGACTGGAAGCCATATAAAAATCATACATTATTTATTAATATATTTTAGATCTTTCCTAAAGTAGAGAAGGACAACATGAATCCAGACCAGTTCTAGACCAAAAGAACTTAGCAGTTTCTTATGGGGGAGCATAGAGTTCACCTCTTTGATGTTATTAACTCTAGTACTTTGTTTTTCTCATTGTTTCTTCCAGCAAAAAGATTAAAAGAAAAATCCTGCCTTGAGGGGCAGAGCCAAAAAATTGGGAAAAAAATCATACCCATGGGGAAGCTAGAGGGAGTATATGGGAAGGGTGCTGCTTGAACAAGAATCTTACCAAAAGGGAGAAAGACAGAAAGAGAGCAACTTGTCTTCTAGCCACAATGACAATACGTGCCTACCGTAAGTGATCTGCCAGTCGTATATAGGATAAATTCATTAAACTTTCTTTTACTGTCAACAGTTTCTTCAACTTAATCTTTTAAATAACTACCCAATGTAGTCACCACAGCTGACCATATCCCTCTTTATTTACCTGAAAAAAATAAAATTATAGCTATGTGGCACAGTTGATGGATTGCTGGACCAAAAAGTGGTGATTTCAAATTCTTATATATTTTTGTTGTTGTTATTGTTGTTGTTATATTATTCTGAGCAAGTCACATAACAGCTGTCTGCCTCAGTTTTCTCAACTTTAAAATGGGGATAATAACAGCACCTACCTCCCAGGGTTGATATGAGGATCAAATGAAATAATATTTATAAAGCACTTAGCAGAGTCTGGCATATAGCAGGCACTTAATACATACCCCTTCCCTTCTACCTGCCCCTTGTTTTAGTGCTGGGTCCATAGACTTAGTTCCTAAGCCCAATATAAAGGTACAGAGAAGTAGTGTGAGCATGAGAAAAAAAATGATGAAAAAGCCAGTGAGCTCACATTACACCTTGAAAGGAATTTCCTACTCTTAATCAGTGAGGAAAATATACATTGTCCATTTCATAAAGCCTTACAAAAGTAATTCTAAAAATCACAATCTTTGCTTGAGTATTCCCTCTCTCTTACCCCAATTATTGTTCCCTCTTCCTTTGCAATTTGTTTCAAATGACTGTGATTAATGAGTATTATGGATTGGGATGAAAATATGTAATTTAATCCTAGCATGATGGATGTGATTAGAAGAATCCCCTAAGGGAAAAAAGCATTGACAGCTCACAGTTGTCTTTCCTTATGCAAATATTACTAATGGAAATAACTGTTGGGAAGTTACATTTTATGCAAATAAACAACCTCCTTTAGATATTTAAAGCAATTGTCTTTGCAAAGCTCCTTGTCTCCTTAGACATGAAACCCAACAGATTATTCCATACTTTGATGAACTTCTCTCCCAGCAGATTAGGGAAAGAGACTCATGTAGGTGAGATATGTTACTGGAATATATCACCATAGTTTAAGCTCCTGTAATGCAGAAAACTCCTTGACAGGCATCTATAGGGAATGGTATTATAAAGAAAGGTGATGGAAGGAATAAACTAGAACCAGGGTTTGGGGGGTGGGTCACTGAAATTGCAATATGTTTTATATCATCAAGCTAAAAGCATCATCCTCTCTGGGGAAGAAAAGCTCAAGATACACATTCTAGATTAATATACCATGGGAGAATGCTAAGAGAAATCCTTGATTGGCATGAAAGGGAGTGGTAAAGGGAAAACTAAATTTATCATCTTTAATAAATCTAGTCTTATTACATTTGAATGGTATCCTCATCTAGTATAGGGAGGCCTTATGTTACCATTTGTTTTCTAGCATGATATTTCCTTGTCTGTACTATAAATGTGTTATGTGATTGACTTGGTTTTTAAGAAAACTTTTCCAAACTTTCTCTCCATATTAATTTCATATATGTATATACATAAGCATTTGTGTGAATATTTTTATATCCATTCTTTACCTAAATTATAGTTCCAATGGATTATAGAGTTAGAAGAGATTTTAAAGGTATAAAGTTTTATGTCAAGATAATATTCAATGAGGATATCTATGACCTCACCAGCAGAGAATTGGATGGCAGGCATAGATTATTCTGACCATCCTTAAAATATGTCTCCATGATCACACGGATATTTCTGGATCCCTGAAGGAATGGGGCTATTCAGGCATCCTTGGTCAACCAAAACATCCCTTCAAGTTATGTCTGTTATGATGAATGCATAGTATTCAAAAAGACACTTCCAATTTGTATTCTACACTAAGTAATCAAGTTAGTCACTTAGTTAAAATGTTTAGGAACACAGAATCTAAAAAAATAAGAAGTACTCAAGAAAGAGGATGGTTCAACCCTTTAATTTCATATATAAAGAAAGTGCTACCAGTGAAGGTGAAGTAAATTGATCTAGATTCCCCTATCATTTAGTGGCAGAACCAAGAAAAGGACTCTGGTCTCCAGGTACTATATGCATGCTTGTGCAAGCATGCGTGCGTGTGTGTGTGCGTGTGTGTGTGTGTGTGTGTGTGTGTGTGTGAGAGAGAGAGAGAGAGAGAGAGAGAGAGAGAGAGAGAGAGAGAGAGGGAGGGAGCGAGGCAGGGAGGAAGAGATTCACTATAAACACAGTGAACAAAAAATATAAACATTTTCAATTACTGTTTGAGACTGTATTCTCCATTTTTGTTCTTTGGCATGTCATTATTTTTATTTCCATTCATCCACCAATTATAAATGAAAAGAATTACAAGGAGAAGAATTGTATTTTCTCTAAGTTCAGCCATGAAGGCTACATTAAGGCACTAGTGAGATGATTTCTAAGTACTAGTTAGACGCTTCCTTAACATAATGTGTTTTTTTTTTTAAAAAAAAAAACTACTATACAAATAGACACATTTAAGTAATAATTTATTTGTTTAATTGGAGAAATAGGTAAATTGAGTTGGGCTTTCTTTTTTTCCAAAGAAACTCTTCTCAATAAAATAGAGAATCTGAGAGCTGTGTCATTTCCTTTCTGTTTTCTTAGTCTGTCTTAAGAATGTCTTCCTTCAAGCAGAAAGCGGGAAAACAATTTTTACTGCCAGTGTTTCTGATAAAGGCCTCATTTCTAAAATATATAGAGGGCTGAGCCACATTTATAAGAATAACAAGTCATTCGCTATTTGATAAATGGTCAAAGGATATAAATGGTCAAAGAGAACTGAGTCAAATTTGTAAGAATACAAGTCATTCCCCAATTGATAAATGGTCAAATTGACAAATGGTCAAACAGGCAATTTTCAGATGAAGAAATTAAAGCTATCTAAAATCCTATGAAAAAAATCTCTAAATTACTATTTATTAGAGAAATGAAATTAAAGCAACTCTGAAGTACCACTTCATACCTATCAGGTTTCCTAATATGACAGAAAAGGAAAATGATAACTGTTGGAGAAGATGTGGGAAAATTAGAACACTAATGCATGGATGTGGGAGTTATGAACTGAGCCAACCATTCCAGAGAGCAATTTGCAATTATGCCCAAAAGGCTGTAAAATTGGGCATATCCTTTGACCCAGCAATACCACTACTAGATCTGTATTCCAAAGGGACCATAAAAATGGAAAAGGACCCAAACATACAAAAATATTTATAGCAGGTCTTTTTGTGGTGGAAAATAATTGGAAATTGAAGGCATACCTATCAATGGGAGAATGACCGAATAAATTGTGTCATATGAAAATAATGGAATACTATTGTGCTATAAAAAATGATGAACAGGCATATTTTAGAAAAACATGGAAAGGCTTACATGAACTGATGCTGAGTAAAATAAGTAGAACTAGAACATTGTAAACAGTCACAGCAACACTGTGCAATGATCATCTATGATCCATTTAGCTCTACTCAGTAATACAGTGATGCAAGAGAATTCCAAAAGATTCATGATGGAAAATGCTATCCATATCTCTAGAAAGAGCTGTGGAGTCTGAATGCAGTTTGAAATACACTATTTTCACTTTTTTTGTTTTTGTTTTTTTTTTCTTTCTCATGATTTTTCCCTTTTGTTCTGACTCTTCTTTCACAAAATGATTAATGTGGTAGTATTATTAACATGATTGTGCATGTATAACCTGTATCAGATTACTTGCTCTCTGGGGAAGGGATGAAGGAAGGGAGAAAAATTTGTAATGCAAAATCTTACAAAAGTGAATGATGAAAAGTGTCTTTACATGTAATTGGAAAATAAAACACTATTAAGTGGAAAAAAAGAATGCCTTATTTTCCCACATAAACTTTTTAAATTATTCCCAATAATCCCTACCCCAACTGTGTATTCTAGAGTTGGTGAGACTTGGTAGACATGGTATTCTAGACTTAGGAGAGAATTAGGAAATGTCAACTCCAACTCTCATCCTCCTTCTGAACTTGGAGTCAAAACACCTCTGTTTTAGCCTCAATTCTTCTAATTTGACAGGCGACCTTAGGAAAATACTTTGCCTTTTTTTATTTTATAA
The DNA here is from genome assembly GCF_011100635.1 of Trichosurus vulpecula. NCBI lineage: Eukaryota > Metazoa > Chordata > Mammalia > Diprotodontia > Phalangeridae > Trichosurus > Trichosurus vulpecula. The sequence goes on along the minus strand of NC_050577.1, from coordinate 162,411,430 downwards.
GATGGGCATAATAATCCTTAAATAATATCCTTTCTAGATGCTTGTAAGAGCTGATAAGATTGATCAGAAAAGGTATATGTACCATTTTTAAAAGGCAACTAAACTGCTTCTACCAGGTAGCTTTTGGGAAAGTGCTGAAAACACATACAGACTCATTCCCTACTGCGTACAAACATTGCCATGTTTCGACCATACAAAAAAACAAAACAAAACAACTATACCATCACTTGGTCTTCCATTCCCCAATAACTACTGTCCTATATCTCTTCTGCCTTTTGTGCTAAACTCTTTGAAAAGGCCACTTTTTTCTCTTCTCTCTTCCTTTTTGACCCATCATGATTCAGCTTCAAATTTCATCATTCTACTGAAACTGCTCTTTCCAAACTTACCATTGATCTCTTAATTTCCAAATCCAATGGCCTTTTCTCAATCTTCATTCTCCTTGTCCTCTCTGCAACTTTTGACACTGCTATGTCAAAGGACCCTTTCTACTTGATACTTTCTTTTTTCTAGGTTTCTGGGACACCATTCTCTCCTGGTTCTTCTCCTACCTACACATCTCCTCCTTCTCAGTTCTTTTGCTGAATCCTCATCCTCCCTCCCTCCTTTCTTTCCTTGCTTCTTTTCCCCCTTCTCTTCTTCTTTTTATCCCTTTCCTTCCTTTTCTTTCTTTTCTTCCCTAGTGGGTGGGGGAAGTTCAGGAGAGAAAATATAAGCTGGATTTTTTTAATTAAGGAAAATATCATTTCCTTACAAGGGATGAAAAGGCAATGAATAGAGAAAAAAAAAATAAATTCCGAGGGAGGAATAACCAAGCCCATAGAAAGTTAGGCTGGGACTAAAAATGAGTGACACCTCTGCGAGTAGCAAGAAACTGGTAAACCTATAATACCAAATTCATACAATCACTCTGGGGATTAAAGGGAAGAATGAATTTTCAAAAATATACATATATTAATGTAAATATTATATGTACATATATGTGGCTATATGGATATACACATAGATACAAATCCA